>NC_068981.1:73645398-73646768 GCF_001194135.2 Octopus bimaculoides | reverse complement strand
TACTACTACTACTACTACTACTGCTGCTGCTGCTACTGCTGCTACTGAGACTGCTGCTGCTACTGAGACTACTACTACTACTACTACTACTACTACGACTACTACTACTACTACTACTACTACTACTACTACTACTACTACTGCTGCTGCTGCTACTGCTGCTACTGAGACTGCTGCTGCTACTGTTGCTAAATACAGACGCAGTAGAGTCTCTCGTTTGTAATGTGTTTAATATAGTGAGTTGAATAACTTAACTGTTACTGTCCATGCAATTACTAGTCAAAACATTCATTTGGGGCTTTAACATATAAAAAAAATACCAATAAGCAAAAAAGAGATCTCCAAAACGTTGAGTGCAATTCGGGGAAAATATAACCAAAGTAAAATAGATTATTTACTTTACTCTAATCTAATCTATGTTTATGCATGTATGTAGCCATAACATCTCAAATGCATGATCAGAATTCTGTAATAGCGTTCATTTCTCTTTCACAACATAATAGCAATTGTTCAAACTTGAAATATTTGGAGGCGGATCTAATGAAGGTTTGTAACGGAAATATAGCTCTGTAAAATACTCATAGTTGTAGTGGTTTATCGCCAGTTCAGTTCAAATGGAGTACACTTATCATCAAAGAAATTGCAACCGTTTGCATTCCGTTACTTTGAATATCAGGGATCGCTGTCTTATCATCTAATGTCGGCTTCAAGCTTTGAATACAAAAAGTAATTTTGTTAGAGATTAGACATCAAGTTATAAGCTGTGAATATATAAAAAGCGCATGGAAAAGTTGATAAAATACAAATCAAGTGATAACTACGATAAAATTGTTAGAAAGGTTCCAGCGAGGTTAATTGTCAATCGTTTAATCTCCAAATTAATTCTCATAGAGGTGGGTGGAATTAGATAATTATAAACAATTATTTATAATATTTGTTAATTATGTAGTGAAACGGCTGCAACAGCAGTACTGATTTCATTTTCTTTTTTCTTCTCTTCACACGTTAATATTAACTCAATCAATTAGGAAGAAGACGACATGTTAGCTATACACAGATATGAGAGATAAATGGTTAAATAAACAATATCAAAGCAAACTGCTTACTTAATAAAATTAAAAGCATCCATCCATAGATCCAGCCATCTTCTCATCCACATATATGTCTGTCTGTCTCTCTCTCTGTCTGTCTGTCTGTCTCTATGTATGTATGTATGTATGTATGTATGTATGCACGCTTGTATGTATGTATATGTATATATGCGTGTTTGTATATACATATACATGCGTGTGTGTGTGTGTCTGTGTTTGTGTCTGTGTGTGTGTGAATGCATATATATACATATATATATATATATATATATATATATA
>NC_068981.1:73634953-73642453 GCF_001194135.2 Octopus bimaculoides | reverse complement strand
AATCTAACAATGCATAACAAAGAAAATCACATCAGCGTAACATCGAAACCACTATAAGAGGTTTAAAACGCTACAAATATTCTCTGGAGATACGATGGGAAAGATATCCAGTAATCTACACATGAGAAATAATTGAAGAGCGCACCAAACTTCAGTATTTAGAACTATACTAATACTCCAAATATTCACCACTGTATAGCTGGGAAAGTCCAATCCTTCCTATCGAAAATCAAGGTCGTAGTCTGCGATTCAAATGGCCATACCTTTCCAATATCCTGCCAAAGAAATTGAGACAGCTATGTGGAATGGATGTAAATGTATTGAAGAAGTACCTGGATACTTTACTATCTTCAGTTCGAGACAGATCAACAGCATGAGAAAAAGCGCAACTGAGGGAGGTAGCATTAAACTCCTTCATTCAGATGAAGTTTTCTATAGTGGAAGCATTACGATCACACAGGCAGTGGCGATGCTACACCATGGGCTCAACCCTCGACCTGGAGCTATGTGTGTGTGTATGTGTGTGGAGAAAGAAAGAAAAGAAGAAAGAAAGAAAGAAAGAAAGAAAGAAATAAAGAAAAGAGGAAAGAAAAAATGAGCAGGCATGGAAGTATAGCTGGGAAGTTCAGTTTGCAACCAAACGACACAGTCCATTGCGCGGTACTACACTTTACGCAAGTGACTTCTAAAATAAGCACTGGGTTTCGCCAATGCCTTTTAAATGAATTTATGGTTGACGGAAACTGCACGGAAGATCATTTTATGTACATCTATCAATACGTGCATGTGTGTATGCGCGCGCAAATGCATGTGTTAATCAATGAAAGACTATCAAAAAGACGCGCGCGCATACACAATGATCTGCTTAGTTAAACAACTCCACAGGAGAATTATTCAGTAATATCCTGAAAACACAGAACATAGATTTTAATTATTGTTATTTGACCACAAGCTGTACACGAGAATCAGTAATTACAGATTTCTTCAATCATTATTGCATATATTCTATAATAACAAAATCCTATTGAATATTCAATATGAATTTTAATCAATAACTTTGTAGAGAAATAAAAACTTAAACTCACTGCCCCAAGGCATGTAAGATTATTATTTACAATGTACTAATATATAAAAACTGTTGAAGCGAACAATCCTAATTATATTTCTGAAGAAATAATATTATAGTGTAATATTTATTTTCTCACCATATAATTGCAAAATACATACGAAGCGTACGTGTGTGCGTATATGTTTGTATGTGCGTGTGTGTGTGTGTGTGTGTGTGTGTGTGAATTGATTCCCTTGACAGCTACTACCAATGCAGATCAGAGCAGCCTTGGTCGTGATGGCGGTGGTGGTGGTGGTGGTTGTGGTGGGTTGTAGTGATTAAGAGGTAAGGTGTAAGGTGGAGTTGTACGTTTAAGAAGTTCTCTTCACAACCACGTAGTTTCGGATTTAGTTCCATGAGTTGCACTTTAGGCTGCTGCCTTTTAACTGTAGCCCCACCGAACAATGTCGAACGATGTCAAACAATGATTTGAATGTGATAGACGGAAACTCTGGAAATGGAAAATCGAAGTCTTTGACATTTCGAGCCTACGCTCTTCTACAGAAAGGAATGAGGAAAGAAAACAACGGAGAGAGAAAAACACGTGTCTGGATGTATGTATGTGTGTGAGCACTTTATTGAGTCTACCTCACCGCTTAGCAAAACAACTGCTGTTGGATCCTCTAGTTATATAGCCGACAAAAAGCAACTACTAGGTTGATTTGTTTGACTATAAACCTTGAAGTTGTGCTTCAGTAGGACCGCAGTTGAGTAAATGAATCAAGAGAAAGACAAAAAAGAATAAGAAAATATTTATTCTTCTCTTAAGCCTTCCGACAGTTAGCGTATATTGAGATATAGTAAAAGTTAATCGAGAAAGCAAACAAGTATACTGAGGTCTTTCTAGTGTTATGTAGTAATAACCATTTCTTCGTTATTTAGCAAGAAAAGTGCATATATTACGACGTGAAGTCTATTATAAAAATAAACAAATATCATAGCATGTCTTTGTACTTATGCACAATACAGCATTAATCAGAAAAACAGAGAGAAGTTTAAATATTACAACGTTTTAGCTGTGTGGGGGAAAATGTAATCACATTCCTTCTCTGTGTTTCATGAGAAGAAGAGAATAAGGAAAACCTTCCTATAGGCGCAAGCGTGACTGCGTGGTAAGAAGAAACTTATTTCCCAACCACATGAGTCCATGTTCAGTCCTACAGCGTGGCACCTTGGACAAGTGTTTTTTATTGTAGCCTCGGGTCGATTAATGTCTTGTAAGTGGATTTGGTAGAGGGGAAACTGAAAGAAGCCTGCCGTATATATATATATATATATATATATGTATATATCTATGTGTGTGCCTTTGTCTCTATGGTTGTCGCCCCTTCATCGCTTGACACCTGATGTTGGTATGTTTACGTCCCTGTAACATATCAGTTCGCCAAAAGTAACCGATAGGATAACTACTAGGCTTAAGAAATAAGTCCTGTGTCAATTTGTTCGACTAAAACCCTTCAAGACCGTGCTCTAGCATGGCCGCAATCACTTGACTGAAACAAGTAAAAGTATAAAAGAATATTGGTGCAGTGTGCATATTGCACTCATTTTCCTACATATTGGAAGCATAAACGTCATCTACTTCTATTCTTGCTATTTTTCAATAATCAGAATCTTTCTCCCGAAATATAATAAGTCGACCCACTTTATAAAAAGGTACGTTAATCACAATTTTCCTTATGGTTTGGGTCAGTCAACAAATCTGATAAAATTTATTATGTACTTCATATCTAAACACATTATTTAAAATTTCATTTGTGTTTGAAATTATTATTTATTGTTTCATATGCATTTGAGGAGGTTCTTAAATACATTTCAATGCTTCAAACGATCCTCACTCACTTTCTCAAATGCACAGATAAAGCCACCAATTTATGATAAACTCGAAGACGACGCATGAGCGTTCAGCTATTTTGCCGAAGACCTGCACAAATGATTTGCTTCCTACGTTCGGGAAATCCTACTTTTTTTCCGTCGAGGGCTTATAAGCCCCATAATTAAACTATTTTCTTTACTCATTTCAGGGTGATCGCTTATAAGCTTATAAAATGTTATACACACACACAGACACGCACACATACACACACGCGCGCACACGCACACACACACACAAACATATATATACAGCCTTGGCCAAAGTTATGGAGCAGGTATGAAAAAAACAGAGAATATGATTGAAACTCATTTCTATAATAACTGAAAACAACATAATAAACATTCCAGAGTCTATCCCATCAATAATTAGCATTTAGTGAGTTCCCCCTTTGCCTTTATAACCGCTTTTATGCGTTTTGCATACTTGAGACTAGGTTGGTGCAAGTGGCTGGGCCAATTTTCTGCCACTCATTTTGTGCCACTGTTCTTCCGGTGAATAACTTATTGATTACTTATCAATTATTATAATTGAAAATGTGATGAAAGAAATAGATTCCTGAAGCTCAAGAGGCTTAGATCTTTGCATTATCCGGTGAAGGATTCTCCAAGTTGAAATTGCAACAAAATTGAAATACTCGAAAAAAGGTGTCCATCAAAAGCTAAAATGAGACCAATTCTTTCAAAAACTGCAACGGACGAGTTCGCAACAGTGTACAAACATGAGGGAAGACAGGATGCTGAAGAGGACATTTCTAGTGGATAGGGAAAAGACCTATTTTGACGTAGCTGCTGAGTTTCGTGAGGTAACAAAACAAGGATATATCAACTTGCACAGTGAGAAGAAGGTTACTATAAGCTGGGCCGTTGCTGTCTAAGGTGAACATGAGAAGCGAATTAGAAGCCAAAATGCATGAAGAGTGGCAGAAAATTGACCCAACCACTTGTGCCAACTTAGTCTCAAGTATGCAAAATTAGTAAAAGCAGTTATAAAAGCAAAAAGAGGACACATCAAATCCAAATTATTGATGGGATGGACTCTAGAATGTTTGTTATACTATTTTCAATTATTAAGTATATAAGTTTCAATCATTTTCTCTATTTGTTTTTTCATACTTGCTCCATAATTTTGGCCAAGCCTGTATGTTCACGCCTCTGCGTGTGTGTGTACCGCGAGCGTGTTCGCGCGTGTGTGTAACTAAAAAAAATCAAATATTTTTTGCTTCTTTTTACATCTAAGCAAACACGTTACTAACGCGTACAGGAATGCAATTATGTATCATCTTTTTTATGGATAATCTTATGGCGCTGATGACATCATTTTAATAGCTTTATTATATATTTTCTTTTTTCATATCCACTGTCTCTATTAATATTTTAGAAGCAGTTGTCTTGATATTAAAACCTTCGAATTTTAATCCAAAATTGAAATAGTTATCAAAACTTTCTAAAAACGCATATATTCCATCTAGATTTCGATCAATAATAGTAATAGATATCTCCAGTTTTACTTTATATTTATTTACATTGAAAAGATGCATTGTTAAAACATGTTCTGTCTATGTGAAATGATGTCAACATGACATTATCAATCTAGTTACCAAACGTGGCTTCAAAAGAACTTGTTTGTTCGTTTCCTAATTTTAGCGATCATTTAATTATACTTATGTTGCAGGTGTTGTTGAAAAAGAAAGGAGAAAATCTACATGAAAGGATTTAGCTTACAAATTAATGAATCAAATGGTTTTTGATGGAAATATAATAGAATTTTGTTTTATTCATTTGTGGTCTTTCTCAGAATAATTACTGGTGTAAATATGATATAGTTTCGGTATCTCATTTCCACTTCAAGTGAATCACATAGTTCTTGAAATTGCATTCTGTAATGCAAAGTCATAAACAATCGCTTTGCGCAAGAACAATAAGCAAAAATATATATAAGTGAAATTGCTGCATATATATACATATATATATATATATATATATATATATCCAAGTTGAGGGTATGAAGCAGGTAAAATCCCGGCTACATATGTTTCCTAGCTCGCAGAATCTCAGAAGTAATAATTACTCAATGAAGGGAACTCCACTAGCCACTCATCATTCTGAAGACACCTTAGTTAAATGAAGGTTACGTTGCAGTCAAGAGATCTCGAGTTAACTCGCCGGAGATGTAATATTAAATCAATAGTGAAGCCAGAAGAACGGAGTGAAAGACAAAAAAAAAAAAAAAAGATATACATGAAGAAATAAAATATAGGAGTGGGAAATAGTCTAAAATTATTAAGAATTTTAAAGATGAGAGGGGGAGAAGGGGGGACTTCAGGTTAGATTGAAGCTGACTGAGTGGAAAGTAGTGAATATTAAACTGGAGTCATTTACTATGTCAACGGTAAATACATAAATATATTGTCGCACCCAAGTGTATACATTGAAATAGTATCAAAGAAAAGAAAAGAGAAGAAATTTTAGAAGTGAAATTGTCATGAATGAGACGAAAATGAAGAGAATTGGTCAAATATTTAGGAGTGGGAATAATGTGGATTTGCTAGAAAAGAAGAGAGGAAGGAGAAGAAAGAGAGCGAGGAGGGAGATAAAGGTTCTAGTCATTAAGAGAACAGTAGTTCGTGGGTAAATAGGTGGTTTACCCTTTAACAATAAAAGGTAACATGCAAAGACACTCTTCGGTCATGAATCCTCAAGGGGTTGCATTTAGAAAGTTCCCCTCCTAGCCACAAGTCCGGGCAAGGTTCTTTATGGAAGACCTGCTGTCATCCATGCATATCAGTCTCCCTTCTCCACTCCACCGATTTTATCCAAAGCAAAGGCAAAGGCCGATACGGCTTGACATCAGTAACGTCGCAACTCATTTCTACAGCTGCGTGAACTGGAGCAATGTGAAATGAAGCGTCTTGCTCAAGAAAACAACACACTGCCTGGTTTGGGAACCGAACTCACTACCTCATGATTGTGAGCCCGACGATCTAACCACTGAGCCATGCGCCTTAACTACTTAATAGTAAAACTATATATTCGCATTTCGGCGCGTACCTTCTCTGTACGCCCTTAGTATCCTTTAGGTGTGTACGCGACTTAATATTCTCATGTGCAGAGTGGAAGATGTCGAGAGATCACGAGGTTGAGAATGTATAAAGGTAGCTAAAAATGTATGTTATAGATACATAGAAGAGCGTCAAGTGGGGTTGGAGGAATTGTGAGGGAATAATTGTGAAGGCGCTATCATTTGTACCTTGAGAATATGTTAGATAGCCTGTGTTTACAATTAAGAATTTGGTGGCTCCGTTCGTTCAAACAATTTGTTGCATTGCATAATAGATACGACTTCTGCAATGCAGAGGGCCCATTTGTTGTTATAGCGGGTTATACGGTTTAGCATGAGTAACGATGGCCCATTTTAACTTGTATAGAACTGAGATTTGCTTTAGGTTATGAATAAACCGAGATAAAGAAGTGCTGTTAGTTCTCGCTTGAGATTTAAAGTTAGAATACTGGTTGCCAACTCCTACTTTGAAGGGGGTAGCTGATGAAGGAAAATGTTCTCTATGTGGCTTGTGTGTTTTCTGTACTCTGGTTATTATTATTTTCTTGTCTACGTTTTGTTTGCAATGTCCTGTACCCGGATATGCACCTATATATACAGGTAGACGTAGGTTTGCACATACCTGTACGTATATATGCATATACTCATTTATTATTTGTTTTATATATATATATATATATATATATATATATATATATATATATATATATATATATATATATATATATATATATATAACCTATGAGAGATTGTTTGTTCGATCCCACTGCCCCACCTATTAGATGGGCATCTTTTATCCCGGCTCAATCCACATCATGTAAGTGAAATTGTGTCAATGAGAATGTGTGAAAAGTGTGCGGATGGATTCCATGTGTAATTCGAAGGTGCATTCTTGTCACTCGAATTCACTTTGATTTTTCTCGAGAATTGCGTTCAAGATATACAAGCCATGAACATACAGACGCTGCATCACCCACAGAATAGGTCATTTTGTTTATCAAACAAGTCAATATTCCTCATCGAAATCGACAGAGGAACTCTTTCACATACACACAAACACACACACATATGAATATAAATATATATACAGCAATATCACGTTTAACGCATGAGTTCTCGTCCGTTTACCGAAGTTAAGAAACTTATTGTTTGTTTTCACTGTCCTGTTTGTATCACCAATTTTGACCCCTCCGGCAAAATCCCAAATTTTATTTCATTTGCGTTGAGGGAGCAACTGTTTTATCGAAAGCGTATATTGTTGTTAAATGCTCGAAATACGAGACTAGAAAAACAGCCAACAACTGATGAATGGTCGTGCTTTATGTTGTTTGTCTTGTTTTCCATTTGTGTCTTTTGTTGTTCAAAAATATAGTTCATATTCCATGTACTCGTACTTCGTACTTTTTTGTTGTACACCTTTCATGACGTCCTGTGCTCACATATGCATATATATTTATAT
>NC_068981.1:73624165-73634298 GCF_001194135.2 Octopus bimaculoides | reverse complement strand
TATATATATATATATATATAGACACACACAAATATACATGTATATACATACATATATACATAAATATACATATACATATACACGCATGTATATAAACCTACATATATACGCACAGAAAAATACATTACATTCATATATACACATGATACACTCATGTATTATATAATACATGTGTACCTGCATACATGCGTACACACATACATACATACATACATACATTCCTACATACATACATAAATACATACATACATAAATACATACATGCATAAATACATACATACATGCATACATACATACATAATACATACATACATACATAATACATACATACATGCATACAGACAGACAGAAAGACAGACATACATACAAGGAATTGCGTGTGATTATTAGAAATGCTATTTAACATAATCGGATAAAAATGCAAGCATTTAAAAACTTTGAAACATCTGTTTCGTTTCTTGAGACTTAATTTTATATACATTGTAACAGCTGTCAACATCAGCAAACTATTATTTTCTCTATGCTACTTTTTAATTTATTACTTTGTCTTCATTAAAATTTTAAAAACATATATATCCTATTATTTGTTTTTGAAGTTACAGAATACAATGTTCAAATTACTGAAGAAGGAATAACAGTTATAATGAGTAAATGTGTACCAAAAGTAGCAGCTGTTTGACAGCCTTCTCTGCAATTTAGACTCTTCAGAAGTGTTATTACTGACAAAAGAACCGTGAATTCCATTAACGAAACCAAAAACCAGAAGTGTTAAGCTTGGTGAGAAATGTTACCCTTTAAAAATAAGAACTCTTCCACTGACAGGCTTCTACGCTGTTTCCGTTTAACAAATTCAGCTTACAAGGCATTCGTTTACTCGAGTCTACATTTGAGGATGCCTACCCAAGGTGTTGTATTGTGGGATTAAAACTCCAAGCCATGTAGTTAAGAAAAAAATTGATGTTACGAATCAGGAAACTATAATTCAGAGTGGATTAGATATTTAAAGATAAGTTGCTCGTGAAGCGGATGAGTCTTATTTCAAATAATCACATTTGGATTGAAATTTGGGAAATTCCATTGAAAACCATACAAAATAACGTCCTCAGTTAAAACATCATAGAGTGAGAAGCAAATAGGTCTTATTATACTGGGGAACCGATTAATTTTGACCAATCAAAATCATTCCGAAGCTGACAATCACCAGTAGAAATTTTATCTTCACTTTTGCAGTGTTCGGTTTGTTTGCCAACTTTGAAAAATAAGCTATTACAATCTGACTCGCCTTTTATTCACTTCTCGATAGCCAGATAACTCAATATACATAAATCTCTTCGTTACCACGTACAGTCTATCAATTTTTGCCGTTTTCTCCCTCTGCAGTTGATGAAAATATACTTCAGTGAGTGATACGTTTCATGCGCTATGTGTTCATGACGTGCCCGAAGGTCCTCATTATCAGGTAAATATGATAACTCAGACCCAAAATCATTATGGCAATAAAGAAAGTTACTTTCGAATATACAATTGTCTCCTAGCTTTTTTTTTTTTGCTAAGGTATTGTTGGTTAAGGTATTGTTGACACTTCGTCGCTTACGACGTTGAAGGTTCCAGTTGATCCAATCAACGGAACAGCCTGCTCGTGAAATTAACGTGCAAGTGGCTGAGCACTCCACAGACACGTATACCCTTATCGCAGTTCTCGGGGATATTCAGCGTGATACAGTGTGACAAGGCTGACCCTTTGAATTACAGGCACAACAAACAACAGAAACAGAAAGTAAGAGTGAGAGAAAGTTGTGGTGAAAGAGTACAGCAGGGTTCACCACCATCCCCTGCCGGAGCCTCGTGGAGCTTTAGGCGTTTTCGCTCAATAAACACTCACAACGCCCGGTCTGGGAATCGAAACCGTGATCCTATGACCGCGAGTCTGCTGCCCTAACCACTGGGCCATTGCGCCTCCACTGCTAAGGTATATTACTACATTATTCAAAGAATGATTTTTTTCCTTTAGTATCCTCATCCAACATGCGGAATCTCCCCTAAAATTAGACATCAAGCATCTTGACAGAATAGTCGATCCAGAGATCTACGACGCAAGCCGGGATATCTTAAAATGGCGACATCACCTCCGTATGCCGACACAACTATCTTGCGCCCTAGATCTCAATTGAAGAAATCGAAGAACCCGATTTTAAAGGACTAAAAAGAGGCTAATGGATAAATGCAAATCGACATGAGTCGTTTATTTTTGATGTTAGTGTTATACTTTAGCAGAAGAGACCGGTTAGCTGCCTCATCTATGGTGGCACATATCCAGTGTCTCGATATCAGCTTGGATATCTCCTTCTGCTGTTACTGCAGTTGCTATTGTTGTAGTTGCTGCTATTGTCATTGTGTCTATGGTGTCGACTGCAATCCAGTTTCATGTTCTCATGGACTCAGTTACAAATACTGTTCAGTATACAGTTCGGTTTTCGCGAATGATTCCACAGTAAAATGACGGTGGACCAAATGTAGCTCTCAAAGCCACGATATGTAGTTATCAAGGTAATATTGGATTGCAGTGCTAACTTTCTTTTTTTAAAACAACTTTAACATCTTACCAGTCAGGTTTTTTAAAGTCCAATAACTGCTAAGATGAAGACTCAATAAAAGTCTTCAATAAGCAGAGATTGCAATCAATATACTTTATCGAGTAAGGCAGTGAGCTAGCAGAAACGTTAGCACGCCAGGCGAAATGCTTAGCGGTATTTCGTCTGTCTTTACGTTCTGAGTTCAAATTACGCCGAGGTCGACTTTGCCTTTCATCCTTTCGGGGTCGATAAATTAAGTACTGGGGTCGATCTAATCGACTAGCCCGCTCCCCCAAAATTTCGAGCCTTATGCCTAGAGTAGAAAAGAATATACTTTACCGAGTAAAATTGTGCAGAGGTATGTTATTATTTAAAAATATATGTCGAGATTTTTACTCTCTCATCATACAACTTGGTGAAACCCTACAATAAATTATCCTGGATAAAATACAATATGCTAACCAGTAATACTTCAATTTAGATGAATTTATTAATAAGGATTTCATTTATTTTAATAAATGATTATTTCCCACTTAGGCACAATCCCCCATATTGCCTTGGAAGGATAAATGACAACATCATTTTCATTATCTGAACATAATAATTATAAAATAACGTAACTAATGCAGATTTCTAACATCGTCATATGGTCGTACATCTTTGCAGAGATTGCAGTTGAAAATAATGACCGGCTTATTTGACTGGTAGTTACTTTACCACTCTAAGAAGAATAAAAAGGCAAAGTCATCTCCGAAAGAATTCAAGAACATAAAGAAACAAAGCTAAATAATAGAAGACAAATTTATCCGGCGCATTATTGGTTCTGTTATTCATTACCTTATTTCTATTATAAGAGATTTAATCCCAAATTTGTATTTTAATCTGAGAATCCACAAATTTGCTTTTCTCTAATCTCCAAACAAATACATAAATATCAGATAAATTCTTACTGAATATTTTATTTATTTCATCAATATTTTCTTATTCCTCCAAATAAGTGAATAAATAGCGATTAAAAGAATAATTTCTTTTCTGACAAATTAATTCTTATAGTTCAAGTTTTTATTGTTTTGAAAAACTAACTTTTACAAATCATTTGAAAGAATATGAAACCTAATTATCATATTTTAGTCTAATTGTGTAATCTCTTTTGCATTTCATTTCGTTTTTATATTTTCAGTTTCTTTCAAATGCATTCTCACTTTGACTACATTTTTATATGCTATCAGTAACTTGAAGTATAATTTTCTATTTATTTTCAAGATCTCAGCTATTATTTCCCTTGCTGTTTGTTTTCATAAAACATTCAAATATAAAATACAACAAACTCACACACACACACTTACAAAGGGAGAGAGAGAGAACGAGAGAGAGAGAGAGAGAGAGAGAGATAGAAACGGAGAGAATATCATGAACTAAATGTAAGTTCTATTTAATAGGGAATGTTGCAAACATGAATAGAAACATAACAAAACGTATTTGTCAACATTGACTGAAAAACAATGAAAACATTCTAAGATGTAAAAATGATTTGAAGAGCTGTTCGTTGTATTGATGAATGTATTACAAAAATAAATAAAATCGTTGCTGATGACAACATATTCATCAAAATTAAGAAAGTCAACCCTGCTCAACAAAAAATTAAACTGAATAACTCAATTATTGCCACAAACTCCCAAATAGATTTTATTCTTTTTCTAACACATACAAAAAGAATTAACCCTTGCATTCACTTATAACATTATTAAAACGCACAGACCTTATCTCCCGCCTATAATCTCTCAAATCAATGCAACCACTTATAGAATTGCCGTAAAAGAAAAGCAGATAACATTATAAAGAAGTACGTACCATACAGATGCAGTATACAATCATCAAATAAATTCCTAGAAATTCTACTAGCAACTGAGCACTGATTACATTTCCAAGGTGGATGTACGAAATTCTTTTCACCATCGTCCCAGTAAAGGAAATTATAAACTTAACCTTGGATAATGTGTGCACACCCGACATAATAAAACCACCTGTTGTATCAAGAAACACGCAAAAGTTGCTGTTGCTTGCACATCTGAAGTGCTTGCTCTTCTGTAGCTCACAAGTTATTCTTCCAGATACGGCTTGTATATTACCAATTATTCATTTTATGATAAACTAAAAAGTTTTAGGTATTGATTAATGAATGTTAACAGGCTGATTGTTATATTTATTGGCAATATTTTACATATATTTTTTACGTTCTTAGTTTAAATTCTGCCGAGGTTGACTTTGCCTTTCATCATTTTAGGGCCATAAAATAACTACCTGCTGAGCAAATTGGATCGATGCAATAGATTTACCCCTCCCCCCGAACTTGCTGGCGTTGTGTCAAAGTTTGAAGCCAATATTTTACATATGTTTCCAATTCAAAATTGTTACCCTTTACTTTCGTCAAACGATTGGATTTTTTCTCAACTGAAGTACATACTTTATTATGTTAATGGATGAATAAATATGCTGCGCCCGGTATAACATTTGGAAGACGGTTCTGAGTTCTTCATTTGGACTTAGAGACGCAACATCTGCATCATCGACGTTGAAAATAAAGTCGTTTCTAAATATAACTACACAGCTTTTATCAAATATATATTGATGAAATATTCATAGTAACAGATACAGAAAGATAAGACTGATAGATTTGCTGACCACAATATTCTTGGATATGAATGTAGTAAATAAGGAACAATCTCTACGGTATCTTACTTTACACTAAAAGAACAAAAATAAACGCTGATATGTGCAGTGATAATCAGTGTCCCTAGAGATATAAAATATGTATTGACAATTCCCTTTCAAGCGAGTTTTTAATTGTTCATTCACTAAAGAAGCCGTAAACAAGAACATCTTTGAAAAAAAGCACATAAGCTAACTATGGTAACCCAAACAATTTAATGGACCAGGTCATAGAACAATACAAGAACAAATTCATCTACACTGATATGACATATACAGGGTTCACTAAAAATACATAAACCACACATATCGTATACTACAAGAGTCAGATGCATTCTTTTTATAAGATGGCTGAATGTCATAAAAAAAGAAAAGATCTCATAGAACAGATCACATGTATCACGCCTAAACAGAGACCATTGAGTATATCCCTATTACATCAAATTGAAGACTATTCTCATCAATACGATACTATAAACTAGCGAGCCACACATCGCACCTCGGACAAGGAACATGAAAATTAGAGATGTAATGGCTCAAGTTGTTACGTCGGAAACCGGATGCACAATTATGACATTTACTATCTATCTGACATTTACAAGGAAACATTGCGATTCATTATAACGCAGTACACGGAATGAAATTAATCTGTAACAGAATTTTCTAATAAACAAGCAAGTGACTCTCCATGACGTCTCAGTATGACAGAATGACCAACTCTTTTCTGTTTTTCGAGCTTGCCTCTGAGTCAACGTGCGAATGTCCAAGCTAGTTTTTAACCTAGTTTCAAATATCCTTACGAAGTTTATATAAACGAAGCTCGCTTCAACATATCGTCTTGACTTACTCCAGGCAGAGAACAGTAAAATTGACCGTAAAAAAGAATAAAATAATAATAATCTAAACAAATTTTATATCGGTCTCTCTATTTATCAAGACTCTTCAAGCACTATGCTGAGAAAGTAACAGCCCATTCATGCGCACCTTGTTCCAGAAAAGACAATGTAAATTTGAGAAATAAACCTAAGTTTAAGAAGGAAAATAGAGACTACTGTAACGATGGTCGAATCTAAAATGATTTGAATGATCAAAACTTGTCAGAATCCTGCTACAACCCCAGGTGCATATTCAGGCGGTTAATTTGGGCGGTGGTGGGTGAGTATTAAGCTGCCTGCCTCAGTACGTCGGTAGTATTCTTTACACTTGAGTAGACTGTAATGAAATGAAATGAAGTGCCTTCCTCAAGAATGGAACCAAAGATCTTAAAAAGTAAGCTAAGCACTTCAAACTACTTAGTAATGCGCATTCGCACTATGATGATGTAATGTTTTTAGCAATACAATATCATTATATAAAAATAAACTGTAATGAATAATTTAGTTAAATTAAACATGGTTAAACCAACAAAAGCATTTATAGGGCGTTTTATCACGAATTTCAGCTAAAAACAACGACTGATTTTATTCGGCTATAGCTAGGAATAATGTCACTTCTATTTCTAGATCCATTTACAAATTAAATATAACATAAATGCAATTACCAAAAACACATAAGAAATCAAATTTTTTATGTTTTCCCCCTTAACGTATTCATTTATGCTATAGACTTTTGAAATGGCTTCTCTCTGGAATTATTTGCAACATCTAACATTGTGGGTAAACTGATTTTACTCATTCCTACGGAAATGCACCGAGAATATGAAATGATATAATAATATATAAAGACACAGAGTAGAAAAGAAAAAAAAATGAGTAGAAAAGAATATATAAAGACAGAATTGCCCAAGATCTTAATGTCAGTACGCGAAAGAGAAATAACATTCTTAATTTTAAATAATATCTGATATTTATTGTAGGAGTAATTTAATGGATTTTATAGCCTGAGAAAAAGATTTTTATAGAAATGTTTGTGTCAAATGATGATAAGCAAAAGTGTATAGATCATGAATTCGTATCCAGCTGCAGGCGAAGCATTTGACATTTAAGTAGGATATTAAGTTACGACTCCTTAGTTTATCGCATAAGGTAACTGAATTTATGCAAGTGATTGGAGTTTCACACATATATTTCACTGTAACCAAAGTAAAATAGCGGCAGTCTTGAAACCACCAAACCTATACCTATACGTATATATATGTGGTAAGTAGCTTACTTACCAACCACATGGTTCCAGGTTCAGTCCCACTGCGTGGCACCTTGGGCAAGTGTCTTCTACTATAGCCTCGGGCCGACCAAAGCCTTGTGAGTAGATTTGGTAGACGGAAATTGAAAGAAGCCCGTCGTGTATATGTATATATATATGTATATGTGTGTGTGTATATGTTTGTGTGTCTGTGTTTGTCTCCCAAACATCGCTTGACAACCAATGCTAGTGTGTTTACGTCCCCGTAAATTAGCGGTTCGGCAAAAGAGAACGATAGAATAAGTACTAGGCTTCCAAAGAATAAGTCCTGGGGTCGATTTGTTCGACTAATGGCCGCAGTCAAATGACTGAAACAAGTAAAAGAGTAAAAGAGTATATATATGTATGTATGTATGTATATTATCATGTTATTTAAGCCGTCAGAATGGATGTTAACTTTGTTAATGTGAATAATATTTAAACTCATATTTGTAAATGGATGAACCCGAATACCAAGTCATCCTAAATACCATATAGTACAGTATTTCATTCGTATACGAATATATAATATATAAGACTTTGTCTTAATATTTACTAACATTAATTCCTCCCTACAAGTTTACAGGATTTTACATAAGATAAAATCAACCGTTTTAAAATTTAATTTCATTAATATAAGTCCTATTTGCGAAGAAACACACACACACACACACACACACACACACACACACACACACACACACACACACACACACACACACACACACACATACACATACACATATATATTTACAGAGAGAGAGAGAGAAAATTAAAAGATATTAAAACATGAAAGAAAAAAATAAAATGTTTTTTCACATGATGACAATGATAATGCCTTCTTTTAAAAGATAACGGAATTTGTAATCCA
Organism: Octopus bimaculoides; assembly: GCF_001194135.2. NCBI lineage: Eukaryota > Metazoa > Mollusca > Cephalopoda > Octopoda > Octopodidae > Octopus > Octopus bimaculoides. The sequence goes on along the minus strand of NC_068981.1, from coordinate 73,625,985 downwards.
AAACCACGTGAAGGTTACTAAACTATGGAAGAATTTTATATTTCTTTTCAATTCTTATCATTTCATGTTTCCATAGTCTAAAAAAATAGAACGAAAATGCGCTGAATACTTTCCATTTTGTACATCTACATACATCTAGCCCTCAAAAACTTTTTTTATTATAAATACTATTACTCACGTTCTCTCAGTCTTTCTTTCTCTCTCCCTCTCTTTTTCTCTTTCTATCTAAAAGTACATTCCTCCATTGACGTTAAGACTCATAAAAGTTTCAACTGAACAGCAACCGTTTCAATGTCCAAGTCTGAAAATAATATGCGACGGATAGAGGTAGAGATCGTTATTTATCGGGCTATATGATCGAGAACATTCTATATAATTAACAAAATAATATTTTTCTTTGATAACTTCGAGATAAATAAAAAAGCGCCTGTAACATGTGGGTTTGAAGCAAGTTGGCGAGCTGGTAGAATCGTTAGCACGCCGGGCAAAATGCCTAGCGGTATTTCGTCCATCTTTACACTCGGAGTTCAAATGCCCCTATTTTCGTTCTAAAGGTAAATCTATGTCTATCAAAGATCGTTACACTATAAATGAGGTAACTAATAGTAAAACCATTTGGTTAATTATTCTTTACGAGAGGCAAATTAAATCTAATCTTCCTTTGCAATTTCGTGAAGCTATTATTAGGAATTTTCCAAAGAATTCTAGGTATTACTCTATTATCAACTCACACACGGTTACGATTGGTTTTTCAAACACAAAAAAAACTCTTATAAAATTATCTCTTCATATAATATTAATCGATTAAATATTGATACATTTACTAATACTAACATTAATTTAGCTAATACCATCCATCACCCTAGATATATCAATAACAAAGTTATTGTATCTGAAGTAAATTATAACAGAATCAAGTTTATGTCAAGTAACTCTAAAATTAAAAATTCTATATACCAGTGTAAAATTACATCTGGTAATGAAGTAGTTTTTTATATAGGCAAACCATCTTCTCAGTTATATAAAAGAATTTCTAATAATTACTCTACATTTAGGGATAGGAATAAACGTAACAATACAGGGCTTAGTAAATTTATTTGGTATCTAAAGACCACAATAAACAATTTAATTTAGATTGGTTGATTCTCTCAATTTCGATACCTTATGATAAAGGCAAGGAAGTCTGTCTTCTCTGCAATTCTGAACTATTTTTTATTCTTATTTTCTAAAAATCCCCCTGTAAACACAATTATGGAGCGTGCATACCGATGTAGACATTGGCAGAAATACACCTTTAGTTCATATATGTGATATCTAGCATTATATATAATTTAAACATTATTTTCTTCTTATATTTCACATTCACTAGACATATCTTTTTCCAAGTCTATATTGTTTTATTTAATATACATATAGTTATACACTTCTCATTTATTTGGTTTTTAATTTCCTTTACCCCTCCCCTTTCTATAGGCTACCTTTGACGTTATATCCTCTAACGGTTTTTTGAAACAAACTTAATAGCGTTCAGTTAATCATTATACATATCCATCATTTTCTGTTAAAATGTCTCATTGATGAGTTTCATTTCTTCATTTCCCCGAAGAGAAGATTACCATTTTATTCCTTTGGAATAATACCAGTGATATCTTCGAAACATGTTTCGGAAGTAAAAGAATTTGAATAACACATGCGTTTAACTCCATTTATTTATTTATCTATATTATACAAAATATTTCACGTAAACTCGAAGCTTCTACCTTTAAAAACAAGGAGTTACAACCTTATTTACTTGTGTGATTTTTTACTACCCTGGTAAC
>NC_068981.1:73622356-73623958 GCF_001194135.2 Octopus bimaculoides | reverse complement strand
TATATATATATATATATATATATATTATAGATAGATACGTATCTATATATCTATATCTACATACATGCATATAAATATGTATATGTAATTAGATATATAATTACATCCACTGCATCAATAGCACCAAGCTTCCATGCTAAATCCTCTACAGCTTACTCAGCACCAGGAAAAGATCATGCGTTTGCTTCATGCGACGCTACAAACTGAGACAGACGAACACTGACATTGACCCTGGATCCTGAACAATGTGGCATTACATTTTCAAGATCGTTGGAGAACTTTATAAGAGTATAAACATTTACAACTAAAGATCTGTCAACTCCAACCAGGGTATCCCCTGCCCATCAAAAGTGACCTTTGTGGGCAATTGTCGTTTGCAAAAATCTGCCTGTCATTAGAGGAACCTTAAACGAAGAAAAATATATTCGGAAACGTGTATGAATCGATGACGACCAGCGAAGCTGATATTGGGAAGCTAATATCTCTGATGACCACTCCACCAAATTTTTTAAACAATCTTATCTAGAATATATGAAAGAGAGTACTCAATAATGGTTGCCGCAGTGATTACTATATAATATCTACAACCTAATTTAAATTCTCGATTAAATCCAATTCATTTGCCTTCTGTCGCTTTGAATGTCATTCATAAAAAGCATAAACGTCAGAGTTTCAGTTATTTTTTAAGTACTTTTCTGAAACTCATATATTTCCTATCCTCAAATCCATTCTTAATCAATAGATTTAGAAAGCGTTAGTCTCTTCCACTAGACTGAATGTTTCTTTGTCACATCATAAAAAGTGATAAAAGTCTTCCATAATACCTCCCCCAATGATTCAATAGTTTACGAGATATTAACACGCACAATTGGCTTTCCTCTGTTAAACTACAGTGGCATAACTACAAAATTTACATTTCAAAACAATTCTATTGAATTTCATTGACTATAGCAGGCAAATATCGATACACATAGTCGCCTAAGAAAATGTTGATTATTTTTTTTTTACTAATCCATTTACATTACAGTTATAAATATTGATTTCAAAACTTCGGCAAAAAATCATACAGCTAAAGGAAAGAGGAACATTCAAGTGAATCGTTTCTCGTCCATTTGCGGTACATTTTACTTGACAGTGGAGTGGTGTAAAGCAATGTTAACACCAACAGGATCTGAACTCATGACATAATGAAGTATAAATAAACACTGACGAGCATTTGCTATCGTTCTCTATCGTTTATTACATTCAAGTTATAAATTTTAATATTCACTCCTTATAATCTCGCCGAGGTACACTTTGCCTTTCATCCTTTCGAGGTCGATAAATGAAGTACCAGTTGAGAATTGGGGTCGATGTAATCAACTTATTCCTTCGCCCGAAACCGCTGGACTCGTACCAAAATTTGAAATCAATATTCACTCCTTATAGGTTAATGTTTATGAGTAACTGACGATAATCAATAAAGAATGAAACAGTGTCACACTGATACATCGCTACTGTTTGTATTTCTGAGCAACAATTATCATGAAAGTAGTTCGTTATGTCACAGACGTTTCACTGTGCAACTTCAGATATATATATATATATATATATATATATATA
>NC_068981.1:73611392-73622157 GCF_001194135.2 Octopus bimaculoides | reverse complement strand
TATATATATATATATTGAGAGAGAGAGAGAGAGAGAGAGAGAGAGAGATGGCAGAGGATTGACATAACGTGCCGCCTACATTTTTCTGGCCATTATTGACGACCTGAGTAAATTTATTGAATCGACTGCACCTGTGATTCGAAACTCGATCACGATCCATAACAGTTGACAGTATGCCTCCTCCTCTATGAATTTCACTGCACGACAAGTACAGTGATGAACAGAAAATCACTGTGAACTGCATCGAATTATTCGCTTATTATAATTGAATGATTTACTATCATTCAAAGTAATTGGTTAACTTAGACGTTCACCATCAATTCTTGTCTAATTATATTCTTCTTATCACATCAATCGGTTACTCAACGTTTTATACATATATATTTTTCAATTTCTTACTCATTAACACATATTGTTACTCTGGTTTTTTTTTCTATTCTTAAAAATTCACTTAAAGTGAATTCATTTTAATTGTTTTAATAAGTAAAGTACATCAGAAGATCATTACCAGGATTTCAGAAACTTTTCTATTTCATTAAGCCATTATAGTTAAATTACGTAGCTCAGTTTGTGTCATGGTGATATTGCTAAAATGTTGCAATCCAATTAGCTCTGATTTAAAGTAGAGCTAAAATTAAAGAAAAAAAATTGCAAGCTGCTTATTCTGTAAAAGATACACAAATTAAAGAACCAAATGCAATTTTTTCTCTTCTTTCCCATAAAGGGTGCATAGAACTTTCTTGATACTTTCTTTTCGTTGTTTCTCTAGTTCCTATTCATAAATACCTTTAAAAGAAAAACACAGGTTATCGAACAAATGCGGAAACATACTAACGCAAATAATAAAAAGTAAATATCAAGCACACGTATGTTGCCCAAGCATGCATTAATATTGATCTCTAACTTTATCACTATGTCACAACATTCTAAGCGAGGATTGCAGTTAAATGATATTTAATGGTATTTATTTTATAAACCCGGAAACATGAGGAACCATTTGATCCCTGATAATATTAAATATTTTGAAATCTTTCTTTGTTCAGTGCTTTTATGTATTGTACCATCTGCCGCCACCTTTAGATATACTAATATTATTTTAACGAGGTCATACATTTGGAGGAGGCTTATAATTCATCAAATCAGCCTAGAACTGTAACAAAGGCACCGAACTCAAGAGTGTATACACGCTTAGTGAGAGGAACCATATATGAGCACAGTTGAAAATAAATGTAATTATAATAACTCTTCTATAACATAAACTTAAGTACGTTATTCTATGAACACCAAAAGGAGGCGATTTTAAGCTAAATCCGGCGAGCTCATCTTTTTCTTTCATATTCTTCCGGGGTCAATAAAATAACGGGGCAATCAAAATTCTGAGGCATTCTGCCTATTATTGTATATGTGGTGATAAATTTGCATCGTTGTGTAAAACATAAGTTTCCTGCGAGACCAAGCCATAATAAGGTTTCGATTCTCAGTTTTAACTAGTTGGAAAGAATTCTAGCTCAGAATGCAGGACTAAATTAAAAAGTACAACTTGCTATGGTGTTTTTCCAGCCCATTACCTATAATCATAATAATTAATGCTAACTTCTTAAATAAACAAACTACAATTGTAAAGTGATGGAATAAATCAATTATGATGTTTATCTTCATCCTTCTGGTTTCGAATTCCACGGAAATCTAATTTAGGAGAGTCGTTAGAGCCTTGGGAATAATTACCTGTATGAGATTTGTTCCGATTTCCTACACTCTGATTTCAAATCCAAGCGAGGTCGAGATAGCCTTTCACTTTTTTAGGGTCGAAAACAATGAATTAATGCAGAATATTGGAGCGGAGGGATTGTTTCGAGTGTCGTATAGAATATCTGTTTCGTAATTTTATATTCTCAAGTCAAAATCCTATCATTTAGTTAATTAACATCTTCCGGGTGGACTACGACTGATAAAAACCACTGTAAGAAAGGCATCGAACTCAAGAGTGTATACATGCTTTTTGAGAGGAACCATATTGGAGCACAGTTGAAAATAAATGTAATTATAAAGATAACTCTTCTTTAGCATAAACTTAAGTTTCTTTTACAAATGTCATTCATTTATATATATACATTGATAAAAGCGCAGTGGTGGTTGTTAAATCTATTGCCATCTGTTCTAAAGAATGGCGTAGAGTGGATTTTGACTGCCCCGTACAGTAGCCAAAATGGCCTACTTCTTCTTTGCATTTAACATACTACAGCAACCACATATATATAAAGTGGCCACCCTTTCCTTCCTCATATACCGTTTACTCCCACGCTATATCACTGGTGCTAAGTGCATACAAGTATTCACTTCTTACTGCCTTCGTTCCAACGTGAGATCAGACCAAATCAAATTCTGTCCTTCTTCCGAGGATCCGCAAGTAAGTACGGTTATCATAATGCTGCGAACTTGCAGACTCGTTATCACGCCGGGCAAAATGCTTAGTGGCATTTCGTCCGCCTTTACCTTTTGAAGTCAAATTCCGCCGAGGTCCACGTTGCCCTTCATCCTTTCAGGGTCCATAAAATAAATACCAGTTGAGGACAGGGGTTGATGTGATCGATTTACCCTCTCTCCACACAATGGTGGCTTTGAGCCAAAATTTGAAACAATTATTAAAAGTTCATTATTATCCATCGACTGTACTCTCTTGCTAAAGAAACTAAATATTGTTATCTGAAATGATCATTGTAATTTATTATGCATTAAGTAAGTCCCATGGGAGATATGGATAATATTGTTAAATGCAAATTGTATTTAAATATTAATTAATTCATTAAGACTCATCTTAATACACAAAAATGAATATATATATATATATGTGTGTGTGTGTGTGTGTGTGTGTGTGTGTGTGTGTGACAGTATGTTCCCAGCTGCAGACATCTAGGTAGTTGTATTTGCATAGTGGCATATCTTTTCCGGGAGATTGTTATCGACCAAATGACTTCTGGGGAAAAGAAATAAGAATATTGTATACCCTTTTGCACTGCAATAGAAACTGTTAAAAGTTCTGATTAGAAAACTAATCAGAGTAATTTTATAAATTATACATTGTTTTCAAGCAAAACAAAAAGTTCCAGAACATGAAATGTAGAATGCAAGAGTAAAATCTTACTTGAAATTCTGTATTTGTTTAATCAATTATGAAGGCCGAATTAAATTATTTATGTCCACAAACCAAAAAGATTACACCTGATGTTGGTCGCTGCTCAAACTACCTGAAACATAGTGCTGATGTAAATATTAAAATTTATTAAGGCGGCGAGCTGGCAGAATTGTTAGTACGCCGGGAAAAATGCTTAACAGCATTTCGTCCGAGTCCATATTCCACTGTGGTCGACTTCGCCTTTCATCATTTTCGGGGTCCATAAAATAAGTACCAGTTGCGTACTGAGGTCATTGTAATCGACTATCCCACTCCACCAAAATTTCAGGCCTATGATAGAGAGGATGATTTTTTTTAAGGCTGCAAGCAGGCACAATCGTGAGCACACCGGACAAAATGCTTAGCAGCATTTCGTCCGCCTTTACGTTCTGAGTCCAAATTCCTTAGAGGTCGACTTTCATTTTCGTCCTTTTCGGGGTCGATAAAATAATTACCTATTAAGCACTGAGGTCGATGTTATCGATTTAGCTCCTCCACTCCGAACTTAGAGGCCTTGTGCCAAAATTTGAAACCAATATTAAAATTTATTTCTTCAGTACAAAAAATTTTAATCAAATGGTTTTAAATTTTCTACCCATTTTATGGGATTTGTGCAAACTGAAAATTACGATATTCCCCATATTGACCTCTTAATGCAGCAAGAGCAGTTAAGAAGTACCCTTACAGCAATCCACCAACGCAATACAGATTCTACTTTTACGAAGGTAGCTCGAAGTTTGCATAGCGGCATATCTTTTCAACGAGAAGGTCTTAGACTGTGTTATTCTTGTTCAGAAAAATTGAATGATTTTGATTTTTTCTTTATGTGTTTTCAGCTTCTGACAGGAAAAAATAATATTTTATTTCCTTAAGCACTGCAAGTGTCATTGATAAAAATAACTGATTAGAAAATTTAATCACTGAGTGTAATTATGTCAATTAGTACTGTATTTTGATAAAATAAAATAAAATGAAATAAAATATTTACCCCCGGAATGTGAAAATAACGAATCAAGTGTAAAATTTTATCATCGATTCTATTTTTGAATTTTAATGTCTTTTGTATGAAGTTTGATTTGAAACATATTCTGAAATGCTTGGAGGCGACAATTCTGGGCCACCTGAAGATTATCTTATACCTTTTACTTGTTTCAGTCATTAGACTACGGTCATGCTGGGGCACTGCCTTGAAGAAGTTTTAGTCGGATGAATCGACCCCTGTACTTATATTCTTTTAAGTCTGATACTTATTCTTTCCGTCGCTCTTTTGCCGAACCACTAATTTACGATGACTTAGATACACCGACACAGGTTGTCAAGCGGTGGTGGGAGACAAATACAGACACAAAGACACGCACATACATGTGTGCGCGCACGCGCACACACACACATACACACACACACACCACACACACATATATACATATATACGAAGAGCTTCTTTCAGTTTCCTTATACCAAATCCACCCACAATGCCTTGGTCCTCTCGATGCTATAGTAGAAAACACTCACCTGAAGTGCCATGCACTGTGACTGAACCCAAAACCAGACAGCCACGCCTGTGCCTATAAATTAGAAGAATCTTTTAGAAACAATTCATCCAAGATATAGCAGATTCATGTGAATATATTTCATAGATAAACCTGGGAAATACCCACTAGCTACCAATATGCTTGACATCATCTCTCTTCTTTCATAGAAAAAGCTGAGGGCCGGGGAGCTAATTTTCACGTGTGACCCACGATTGAAATTTTATCCAAGAAGTAATTATTTTTCCAGAATAAATAACCCATCACCTTGAGTACTATCTCTATGTTGTCAATCTCTTAGCATTTGGGTAAAAGATGTATGGAGATGGAAAGTTATGGGTTCAAGTTCCTTTAATGAAAACGGATGAAACACTTGCCTTTGAAAAATTTAGGCTCACTTAGCTGTAAATAAATATTGTTCAGTATTGTAACCTGTTGCAAAATTATTGACAAAGTTTCGAGCGTTTTGTCAGCTTATAGGGCTGAAAACAATTTCAGCAAATATAGTTTACAAAAGATAACCACTCCAAAATGCTTGCATCTCACTGTCTAAGTGGGTGACGCTGCCAGCTGATTTTAGGTGTATTTGCACCATTTGTCCACTGCGAGAAATTTTCTCCATGACAAAAGCACAATAAATGGCTCTCTTGTGGGTTCGAATATGCCCCAAGCATATCTGAACTGATAATAATCTTGTATTTATTGTTTAAAGTGGTTTTAGGTTTATAAATCTGACGAACACAAGATAGATTCCATGAAGGCGAAAGCTTTAAATGATGTGCTTCCCGATCTAGTGAGATGTGGAGCTGACACACACAAAACAATTGAAGGCTTACGATATATTAGATTCCCAGAATGATTTTTGTTCTCATTTTATTATTGGTAATTTCAACATAAAGTATTCGTTTCAACTGTTGTAACTAATTACTGGCTGAAGAAGGGGTGTATCGTATTCCACCACGCCTATTTTACTGTTTTCTTTATTAATGTATCTGTTCAGTCTTTTATTCTTTTACGGGGACGTAAGCAAACTAACACTGGTTGTCAAGCGGTGATGGTAAACAAACACAAACACAGAGGCACATTCACACTCAAATACACACAGACAGTTATATACATATATACACAACGGGATTCTTTCAGTTATATACATATATACACCACACAGTTATATACGTATATACACGGCGGACTTCTTTCAGTCTCTGTGTACCAAATACACTCACAAAACTTTGGTCGATCCCAGACTATAGCAGAAGACACTTGCCCAAGGTGCCATGCACTGGGACTGAACCCGGAACAATGTGATTGGGAAACAAATTGCTTACAACACAACCACGTTTATATACCGCTAAACACCATTGACAGCGAGAGCATAGTATAAATAATATTTCATTAACTTACAGTTTTTCCGAAAGGCGAAATAACAATAATGAAATTACGTTCCAGTATTCATCCTCTGAAAAGAAAGTTTCCATCGTTTCGGCCAGTCTTTCAATCAGTTGCAAGTCCTAGTCCTCTTTTGTATCAGCTAAGATAACTAACAGTGCAGAAGCTTTGAACTCATCGTGTATATGCATCTTCCTCTATAAGAATATATTTTCTCACTACGTGCGTTTCAAGACCGTGGTATATTGTTCGACACGAAAACTTTGAATTACTCATAGAAATTGGATTCTAAATAAAACTGAAGTCCTTTGAAATAGGTAATTTCATTATAATAATCGAGCAAATGCTTAATAACAACTGTTATAAGAAAGATAGGTAACCGCAAGAACTATTATTATATAAATATGTCGTTTATAAAATATCTTGTAAATACTTTCCAAAAGCAGTTCTTTGTCGATATTACGATAGCTTTGATGTTAGATAGCATTGTAACAAAATTTAGAATTTTTTACCACATTTCAGTAACAATATACGCTGCGCATTATTGATGCAATGCCAAAATCTTGTTTGATGATTCAGTTTATATGCAATTTTGGCAATATTGAAAATACATTCTTCATTCTACCATATTAGTTTAAAATGAGCTAACCATAAGTAATCGATGGCGTCAGGTGTCTTATAAAAGTAGTGAACATAATTAAAAGGAGGTAAAAATTGGAATGCAAAATAGTTTTCAATTACTTGGTAAGATTATCTTTATTAGAATGGTGTAATACTACTTGGTGTTTATGATCTATTTTTGAAGCAAGGAAAAATTGCAGAAATCGACGAAGTAAATTTCTGTTGTAAAGTTTTGAAAGAACATTATTTCCCAATAGTGTGTATTTGTATCCAGATGAATGAAAGTGAACCACCCCTTCATAATATAAGGATTTTCTCAAAATTACGCTGATTTTTATCATGAAATGTAGAGCAACGAGTTAACATCTGCGAGTGCGGTATATCAGTCGGGTTAAATTATTATTAAATATTAATTATACAGTTGACGGTTTCCTGATCATAATTTTCCAAAATTAACAGAGTAGCGGGCAACCAGTAGACAAATCAACCGCTCGTTTGCAGCCACCTGTAGTGGTGTCTGTAGCTGTCACCTTCTCTATCTCAGAGCAAGTTCTGCAGAATAGAAACAGTTTATTACTGTAAGCTGCGGCAATACAATGAAAATGACGAGCATTGGACCTCGAGTTTACTTCTTTCTGTGGATGAATAAATTCTATAAGATAAGTTGGTCTGTAACAATATTGTAAAATAACTTCATTTGAATTGTAATAGGCAATTAGAATGACTGGTTTTTAATTCAGGAATTTGTCTAGGATTAAATCATCCATTTGAAAGAAGTTTTACTACTAGTTCTAGCAGTTTATGTATCACGCAGAGGCTCCATTGTTCTTTGTTTGAGTCTGTTCTAGTGTATTACTATTGCTTATTCCCAAATCAGTCATATCGAAGGCATTAACAAAATATTCCAGATGCAAGGATTATCATTATTTAACAGCAGATTTCTCAAAGCTTGCCAGTTGCTTCTCAAAGGGTTGAAAGTCTATTTCGCAGTAAAAATTTACATTTTAAATATTTGATTTGAATAAAATAAACTTTGATGACTCTGTAGTTATCTAATGCATCCATTAAATGGAAATAAACTACATCAGTTTAAGAGAGTGATGAAATATGATTTGAGACATTGAGTATTTCCCAGGAGCATTTGTACAGTCAGTGAAAGATCAACCACATTTAGATCAACGACCATGTCTGCCCAGTACCGTCTCGTATATCCGAAAGAAATCAATATTTTGTAAACATTGTTCTTATATTTCAGCTATATACTGTCCCTTGAACTACAAGTATTACCAGTGAGAATGACATGAACATTGCAACTTCAAATTCCTCTGTTTGTATAGTCAATAGAAACAGATACTTTCATTTATATAGAAATGAATATATATATCAATGTTTTGTCATTAGCGCTTTATTATCTCCATAGGTTAAGACAACTCAATAGCTAACTCTACTATATTACAACAGCGGAATTATAATTCATCATTACAAGCAGAGCAGATGCTTAAAATTATAGGCCTATCTCTCTCTGACCTCACGCATCAGCAAATTCATGGAACAAATAGCTTGAAGGAAACTAATTGCTTTCCTTGAAGAAAATGATTTACTGAGTGATACCCAGCATGGTTTTCCACCAGGTAGAAGCTTCCTGACAGAACTTTTTCAACACTACGACTGGGTGTAAAAACAGCTGCTCAACAACTCAAATGTGGACATGATATACCTCGACTATGCAAAGGCCTTTCATGAAGTTCACCATGGTATGGTATGTCACTAGCTACCTGATCTTTGAATAGTTAGAAAACCTGGCGAGTGGCAACACGACTTTTTATAAGATAGAAGTCAGGTAGTGGTGGCCAACGGAGCCACCTCTAAGGAAGCACAAATAGCGAGTAGTGTTCCTCAGGTCACCATCTTGAGGCCAATGTTATTCATAGTAGCCCTCTCTGACATGCCCTCGGCTACTCAGATAGCCACATATGCTGGCTATGCAGACGATACAAAAGTTTATTAAAAGATACAGAACTCTGGCGATATTGCGCATCTGCAACAGGTGTTGGACGCAATATACAGGTGGGCCGAGGATAATGACATGTACTTTAAGGATGGAAAATTTCAAACCTTGCGTTACTTTTGCACGAAGCTGGATGAAATTCAGAAAGTACACACTGGCCCAGGAGGGACTGCAATCCCTGAATCAAACCAGTGTAGACCCCGGCGTTGATATGAGTAATGACGTATCTTAATGGAGGAACTTGAGGCAATTCAGCGAAGCTACACAAAGAAGACCGTCTCAATGTGATTTGTCAGCTACCAGGAAATACTGAAAAAGTGAAGCCTGTACTCCCTAGAACAACGATGGGTAATATATGCAGTGATATACGCCTGGAAAAGAAAATAAATACACATATACATCTGCACACACGCACACACGCAAACGCACACAGACACATAAGTACAAACACACACATATGTATCTATCTATATAGGCGCAGACGTGGCCATGTAGTAAAAAATTATCTTCTACTATAGCTTCGGGCCGACCGAAGCTATGTACGTGGATTTGGGAGACAAACTGAAAAAGAGCCCATCATATATATATATATATTTATATATGAGTGACTTTGTAAGAATCTTACTTGCCAACCTAATACTTCCGGGTTCAGTCCCACTGCGTGGTATCTTGCGTAAATGTCTTCTACTGTAGCTGCGGGCCGATCAAAGCCTTGTAGGTGGATTTTTTTGTAGATGGAAACTGAAAGAAGCCCGTTGTATATATATATATATATATATATATACGTGTATAAGGGATGACCGCTAGGTGGACATCCAATATACTAGAAAGAGGTCAACAACCCAACCACAAAGAAAAATAATGTTCTCCAGAAAAATTTCGCAAAACACCAGAACAGGACAAAATGAAAAATATTAAAAATAAAGGAAAAAGTAGAGATTCACACCAAGTTCTACAGGAAAGCAGCTAGTAGAGATATGTTTGTTCACTATAATTCAGCCCTTCTACTCGGTGCCAAAATAGGATACACCAGAAATTAACTAACACGCATCCAGAGCAAGTGTAGCAGGGCAGAGGACAAGGTGACTCACACCTACGCTTCCTAGAGGTATTGAAAACCAACTGGTACCAACTGGTGAATCGGCTTAAATACCCGAGACGACAAACGCCAAACACGCAGAAAACCCAGCAACACATGCTTCCTTAAAATACCCCATTTTAGCGAGTGGATAACTTCAGCCATCCGAAGAGCTATAACAAGAGAAGGGTTAGACATACAACTAGCCCATTACGGCCCCTCTGAGAATAGCAAAGAAACGTTCAAGGGACAGCAATCAATGCACAGTAGCTAACTGTCCCATCCGTGACACAGAGTTATGTCAACGGGTACATGTGACAAATGTAACAGATGCAACAATTTCTACGTGAGAAGCACAACAAGGCCATTACACATTCGCATCAAAGATCATCTAAACACACGAGCCTCCTTCAGAAGAAAATTCCTAGACAGATGCCGGAACACCGACAAAAACATAACTGTCACAAATGAGGCCACTGACAGAAATTTAGGGAATTTAAGAATTAAGGAGGCTATCCTCATAGACAGATTAGGGCCCCAACTTAACAACATGTTGGAAGTTAACACTCACTGTCTTATTAAACAACATCGACACCCTGCACAAACGATGGTAGTATGCTCATATAACAAAACATCATATAAAAATGTACAAAAGATACATAACTTGGAAGCGGCGCTACGAGTATGTTAATACGCATGAGCTCAAGACATGACTGCCATCATGCAATTCTCATGAGGAATTCTGGAAAAAGCTTCGTGAAACCATTGCAGTAATGCATCCGACAGATTTCAGTAACCGTTATCTCAGCGACTCCATTACTTCTTACCAATCTCTGAATAAGGAATTATTATATTCTGAAATATTAGACTGTAAATAATTTAATTATTTGTAAAAGTTATTATAGTCCACTCTGCATTGTTCTACCATTCCAGACGAGTTACATTTCATATTATATATATATATATAT
>NC_068981.1:73607357-73610790 GCF_001194135.2 Octopus bimaculoides | reverse complement strand
CACCGGTAGCCTTCTTTTTCGACATTGCTCCACAACTAAAAACATCGTTAGAATTTTCAAGACAACAAATTTTAAACTTTCTTGTTCTGCTGTTATATTACTGGCACTCACAGTTAATTAGTAATCATTGTTGAGAATCTATTACTTAGAGTATTCCTTGCTGGAGTATTATATGCAGTGATATTTGCGCCCGCGATTAGGCGACGAGCAGGTAGAATCGCTAGCAGGCGGGACAAAATGCTTAGCGGCATTTTGTCTGTCTTTACCTTTCTTTACCTTCTGCGTCATATGCCGCTGAGGTTGGCTTTGCTTTTCATCATTTCGGGGTCGATGAAATAAGTACCAGTTGTACACTGGCCTCGATGTAATTGACTGACTCTATCCCCGGAAATTGCTGACCTTATGTCAAAATTTCGAACCGCGGTGCTAGAGGCTGGCAGAAAACAATATGCAGTAACTTCTCTGTATATGACATATTTACTGTCGAATCTTCGAGGTACCACAGAAGACTCTACATCTGTCTAAGATAAAACTCTCTTAAACCTAAACTCACGAAAACATTGAGACTAAGCTTGACAGGCTAAAATAGCTCATCAAATATGTTGAGTTCTTACTGTTGCATTGTTTCTCATTTCCATGAATAAACTATTATAGAGTTAATTTTCTTGCCTTTTGGACACAAACGCAGCTCAACTTACTCCTATGACGTGATCTGAACTGTAAACCCTTTCGTTTAACAGCCTATCATCCACACTTGATTGGGCTAGCACTATTTTTTATAATGCATTCCTAGTGAAATGAAACCAATTATCTCAGCATCTTTTCTTCAGCCTTGTTTTGCAAATCAGTCAATATATCTGTAAAAAGAGAACAGAGTAATATTTCATTAGACAAACTCTACTCCCTCTTTCTCTCTTTCTGTCCGTCTTTCTGTCTGTCTCTCTCACTTCCTCTTTCTCTTACTCTCTCCGTGTCTCTCTATTTCCAACTAAACGTTCGTCCAATGTATTGGCTACTATCCGATCTCCGGCGTTAATTTTATACAATACTGGTAATTAATTCTAACGTTGTTTCTCAAACTACGTGGAACGCGAGTAATATTCAGGTGCGGCTAAGAAGACCAACAACAACAACAACAACAATAAAACAATTTAGATGCTTGATCTGACGTGTATGCGCGTACGTTTTTGGATGTTGTATGTGTGTACGTGTGCATGTGTTTCTGAGCATGAAGCTGTGTTTGAGCATCGTGGTGATTAATTAGTTTACACACACACACACACACACACGGACACACACACACACACATGCGCGCGCGCGTAACACGTATATATGGACACACTCCCTGAAAAACAATACATTCTTCGTCACCATCATCCATCAACCTTTTGCTGTTTTCTCTCTGTTTTTTTTTCTCTTTCCCATCCATTACATCATTCAATCCTCCTCTTTCTACTTTTCCCGACAACTGTTCTTTCTCCTCCCATCATCAACATCATTATCATTAACCAGGACCGTCATTCACAACAAAATGACAATCATCCTCCTCTTCCTCATTATCATCATCATCATCATCATCATTATCATCATCACTGTCATCATAATCATCATTTCCATATACTGCTGCTACACCCATTATTACAACAATAACTGCTATAAATAAATACAGTGCGGAGCAATGCTCATATTTATCGAATTTCATTATATGATTAACACTATCCTCGGATTAATAACGATGAGGAAACTAGACCTGTAATGTATAAGATTAATTAATCACTCGGAAATATTTACCTATTCACCACTAAAGCGCCAATTTGCTAGAAATGGCGTGAGCCAAATTTTACTATATACATATATGTATATACTATTGGCGTCATGATCCTACTAAGATGCAATAGCAACACACATACATACATGCATATATACATACATATATACATGCATACATACACATACATGCATATATATACACACACATACACACATAGTGACGACTAACCTTTCGGTTGTATGTATGTATACACACACACACACACACACACTGCTATCACATGAGAGAACGAATAAAGGAGATGGCAACCACTTATCTCCCTTCATTAATACTCCATATACAAAATTGTTTCATTTAGCCTAACAGAACGCTTAGAGCAGCGAAGTGTTCGCTTTCAGCAGTTTATATTTCGCCATCTGTGTGTATAAATTTCCGTCTCTCAGGCCTGTTCAGTACAAGGTTATGTAGAATGTCAACAATCTATTGAATTAAAGCAAAAACAAAAAGAAAAAAAAAATTAGGAAAATTTGTACCGTCCACCTAATATTAAGAATATCGTAGTGAAAGAATTCTTAATGTATTAAGCAGTTAGGGGCATCAACAGCGGTCGAGGCAGATGAACAACAGCTATAATTGTAAGAATTACTTTTTCTCTTTCATCCTCAAAGCTGATTGGCGTAAATCACTTTCACTTCTCTCTTCATTGTAAGGGCTTGTTGCAAACTGGATTTATAGCAGTTATTTATCGGTACTTGTCAATCAGCCTCCTCTGATGATAGAATTGCAGACGTACTCACATAAGCCTAAGTTCAGAATGAAATTCGTGTGATATTTATATCGAATAGAATACACTTTAACCAAGAGAGCAGAAAAAAAATCAGAGAGGACAACGGGTGGTGTTCCTCTCTTAATTTCACACACACACACACACACACACACACACACACACACACACACACACACACACACACACACACACACACACACACACACACACACACACACACACACACACACACCACACACACACGCTTTCCCTGCAATAAACACAGTACACTAGCCACGCACAGACGATAAATTTTCCTGGAAATCTCAATTTTTCTCAATTTATTTTGCACCGATTGTACTGACGGGAACTCAGAGGTCGAAAAGTACAGATGGTGGAAAATAAATTATTGAAATTGCGCATTTTGTTCTACAATAAAGCATAATTACTAAGATGTCAAAATGTTTGTGCATAAGTGAAATGTATAGAGAGAGAAATATCAATAAGTTGGTTCGTCAGAGTTCTTTCCTCACAGTCTGTGATCTTGTCGATGAAGGGCCTTCAAGTGCTAAACTTCCATCGCAAACTGATTTTCTCATAGCTCGATGAACAGACGTCGATTTTTGAGAATTAAGTGTCCAAGTGACTGGCACCATGCACTTGTCCTCCCTCCTCTACATTCTTTAAGTCATTCGTTAAGTCAGTCTTCGACCGCACGTTGCTTAACTGTGTTTCCGCTTGGAAGTAATTAGCTGTCTGTAGAATATATTTGCATGTTTCAAAGAATACCGTTTGCAAACGGTATTCTCTAATACATGTAAAAAATTCTCCGTCCTTGCATGCAGGTGATGGTATGGTGATAGAGCATCTGAACAAAAAAAAAAAAAAAAAAAAAA
>NC_068981.1:73599609-73607034 GCF_001194135.2 Octopus bimaculoides | reverse complement strand
TAACGTAGTTCTCGGGGATATTCAGCGTGACACAGTGTGACAAGGCTGACCCTTTGAATTACAGGCACAACAGAAACAGGAAGAAAGAGTGAGAGAAAGTTGCGGTGAAAGAGTACAGCAGGGTTCGCCACCATCCCCTGCCGGAGCCTCGTGGAGCTTTAGGTGTTTTCCCTCAATAAACACTCACAACGCCCGGTCTGGCAATCGAAACCGCGATCCTATGACTGCGAGTCCGCTGCCCTAATCACTAGGCCATTGCGCCTCCACTCCAGGAAGAAGAAACAAGTAGTGAAGCCGATATAATAGAATATATTCTTTCCCCGAATTTTATTCCTTTGTACTCGTTTTAGAAAACATAGTCAGAAGCTGCCATGCGCAGTTTTATGTTCTACTATATTTTCTGTTATAATATTTTTAATAATTCCATTTCATTAAAGTAATATTTTGCATCTACACAATATAGCACCCTCAGCACAACAAACTAAACAAATTATTGTAGATACAAATCAACATTTTTAAGTCATTATATTGTACTAAATCAGATTCAAACACAGGTTCTTTCATTTCCCTTACATTGCGAATGCTTTTTTGAAATTCGTAAGTGTCACATCTTCATAATTCTCTACCGACATCACTACCTAAAAATGTCATGTTTCGCAAGAAATAATTATTTAGAATGATTGGATAGTAATTATTGTACTGTGATTAGCGAGCTACGCATGATTGATGAACCACGGTGACTGTTTCGGAGATTGTTCTAAGTTTACTTCGTGCAATAATTTACAATTTCACTTTGAAATTTATTTCTTCGAAGTCCATCAATTGCAACACACACAAACACACACACACACTTGCGCGCACGTACGCACACACGCACACACTCACATACATACATGCACACACACACACACACACACACACACACACACACACATATATTGAGAAAAAAAGTCGTCAGAATTTTGGAAAAAAAATCCTTTTATTTTTTCATTATTATTAGCGCTTTCGTTCCCCTCTAGAATTTGCCAAATACAATTTTGTGAATATACAAACAGATAGTTCATTTATGTAAAACAGACGTTTTGTGGGGTTTCCTTTAGAAGAGAACATTGTTTTTGATTTTTGGGTGAGGTTCCAAGACAATAGAGATGCATAGATAGAAATATAGGTGGGTAGATAGATAGATAGATAGATAGATAGATAGATAGATAGATAGATAGATAGATAGATATATAGTTAGTCACACAGATAGACAGATGGGTAGAGGGTAAGAGAGAGAGAAGGAGTATCCACCTTCCTATTCACCCTTCATTCATTTATTTAATTGCTTTTTCCTTTTACCGTTGGAATGAGTTTAAGGACGGTGACCACTTAAAAAAAGGTGTGGCTTGGTCATCCCTGAAAGTCTTTTTGCTTTCCTTCTATCCCTCTTCTTTTTTTCTTCTCTTTTTTTTCTTCTTTCCTTTTTTCCTTCCTTTTTCCTCCTTTTTTTTTTCTTTTTTCACCTCTTTGAGTTATATTTAGAATATATCCCTTCCAAACATTCATATTCGGAGGGAATTTTTTTGATAAAGTGTAGTTTGTCTCTGCTTTTCTTTCAAACATTCAATTTTGGAGAGAATTTTTTGATGAAATGTAGTTCCATTGCTTTTCGGTATTGCGGATCGTCCAGTGCACATTTGTAAAAGGGAAAAATCTGGAATTTTCTGTCACCGCATACTTCCAGATGCTTACTTAAAGGAATCTTGCATAATTCGTCTAGTCGGATATGTTTTCTGTGGATTCTTGCACGTTGGCAGAGGGAATTATTTGTTTCGCCAATGTAATTTTCTTTGCAGTTTGGGAAGGTAATGCAGTATATGAGGTTTTGCGTTTTGTAGTTCATATCTGAATTTATCTTGAAAAGGGATCCGCTCTTGAATTTTATGTGGGAACCACTTTCTATGTATTTGTAGTTGTTGGTATTGTTACACGTTCCACATCTCCTATCTCCACATTCTTTTACTAAGAATTCTGATTCATTCTCTGATTTGAATTCTGCTCTTGGGAGGTGCTTTTAAAAATTTTTTGGTTGGCGTCTACTATTCAGTAAGGTGTGTTTTTCAATCAGAGTTTTCATTTTGAGGCTTTGTAGGAGTATAGGTAAGTTCAATTTTATGGCTTGAAAGATGTTGGTTATTTCAGGACTATGTG
The DNA here is from genome assembly GCF_001194135.2 of Octopus bimaculoides. Classification (NCBI taxonomy): domain Eukaryota; kingdom Metazoa; phylum Mollusca; class Cephalopoda; order Octopoda; family Octopodidae; genus Octopus; species Octopus bimaculoides. Next base: position 73,604,841 of record NC_068981.1, on the reverse strand, counting down.
TGTTAACGAAAGGAATCGTGTTTTCATTAACTTTTTCATTAGGTGTCCGTAGTTGGGTGATATTCAGTTTCATCGCCTTTTTAATTCCTTCATTAATTAATCCTATGGGGTATTTCTGCATTGTGAGGAAGCCTTTGAGTTCGTTGAGTCGGATTTCACGTATTTTGGGGTCAGTCACTATAGCACAAATGCGTCTTGCGATGCTGTATGGAATGTTTCTTTTGATGTGTAATAGATGGCAAGAATAGAAGTGTAAATATTGGTGTGTGTCAGTTTGTTTGCTTTTTTTTTTTGTAAAATATGTCTGTTGTGACTGTGGATTTCTGTATTTCTATGTGGATATCCAGGAATGGTAGTTCATTGCAACTGGATTCTGTCGTGAATTTGATGGATAGGTGGATGGGGCTTTTGTGGATTTTGGGTAATCCGTAGAAATTGCTCTCTTTGATAACAGAGTTGCATATATACTCTTTTTCATTGTCAGTGAAAGAATCTTGGAATTCATTGATTAGCCTTCTGATTTCATTCATTATCGTTTTTTCATTCATTCATTATCGTTTTTTCTGAGTGTCTTGGTTCTTCCTTGGTTTGTTAACATTTCCAATATTTTATCTTTATAATAGTCTTTGTCCACGATAACTATTGCCCCTCCCTTGTCGGCTTCTTTTAGGATGATTGTGTTGTCATTCTTCAGTATCTGTAAGGCTTCCTTATATATATATATATATATATATATATATATATATATATATATATATAACGTGAAAATGTGGACAGGTTATGTTTGTATAGCGTCGCAATATTTTATAGCCCCAAACTGTACCTTTCACATGTCCAGTTGATCTTTCAATGTTTACTATTTTTGTTTCGTTGCGTATGACCTGTTTTATAGCTTGTAATAATACAACTATGCCGTAGTTTATTGAAAGGGACCAATCAGGAATGGCATGATTCATGACGAATATTTGGTATTGTTTACAGGCCCTGACTTTGTCGATATAATTAACTCCATTGTTTAAAGGAATAGGCTTTGAACAGAGATCTACCCTTCTAGGAATACACTAGTATCAAATCCTACGGCTATAATTGTTTACCACGTTAGATGATCATTCCTCACTACTTCTAAAGTAGTCAAGTCGGTGCAGAAAAGGCAAGACAAGTGAAAACGCACTTAAATTTCTTTTGTTTCTCTTTTCCCCTGAATCTCCTTCTCTCTGTCTCTCCCTGCCTCTGTCTACCTAATTCTCTCCCTCCTCTCTCCTCCCCCTCTCTCTCTCTTGCTCTCTTCCCTTCCAGCGTGACTAGCAGTATAGCGTCCTGGAGATCTAGTGACCTAGATCTACCAGGATGCCTTTGTCACCAGTGGGCTTCTTCCGTGAGAAATTTGGTTAATCTGATATTGTTGCTACTGATCTCAGCAAAAGTTTCACTGTGTTAGAAGTGCGAACCTCTTGCCAAAATTGCCAGCCTATCGGTTTGATATTCTTCTCATCTCTTCAGTTGATAGCTTCCAATCAGATCGCACTATCGAGGCCTGAGCTGACAAAGCTCTCACTACCTTATACTGTATCCTCTTGCCTGTACATACCTTTTCCAAACAACAATGAACTTGCCTTGTTTTCACGTCCAACAACGCCTTCTCTTATGCAGATAATGTCATCTTTCATTTTCCTTTGACCTTTGCTAAATAGTCATTTCTACAGGCAGTCAATATACCTGATATCAAATCTTCACTGATTCTTTGAATAAAGAACTCCTGCATACATTTTATCAAGTCTCCCTTCTTAAAAGATAAATAAAATGAAATCATAGTGTATTTCATACCATTCCAGCATGAACATATCACCGCATCTCACACCTTTTCTCCGAAACATGAGTAGCATGCATCTAAAGAGCTTTCTCGATCACTCCGTAGTCGTACTAACGACTACGTCAATTTTTTTCCCACCCGAGAAAAACTCGATCCTCTAGAATTTTTTCCCAGCTCATGTCTTTCTTAGTAATCAACTTGTATTAATTTAAGCGGAACTTTAGCAGTATCAGTCTCACAGGCCTCGAAAATTATAGGAACTGCCTCTTCTTCCAAACCTAACAAGTAACAAATAAAACAAAAAATGCCGTCAGTAAATCTGTGCTTCAGTAATTAATAAAATTATTTTTACCTTTATAACATCAAACTATGAAACCAAACTGTCATTTGTTTCTTTTTTTTACAATTATGAGATGAACACGCCACTAAAGAGACGATGATTCTGTGGTGATTTTCATGCATTTGTCCACAACAGAGATGTGTGTGTATGCGTGCGTGTATATTCTTTTACTCTTTTACTTGTTTCAGTCATTTGACTGCGGCCATGCTGGAGCACCGCCTTTAATCGGGAAAATCGACCCCAGGACTTATTCTTTGTAAGCCTAGTACTTATTCTATCGGTCTCTTTGCCGAAACGCTAAGTTACAGGGACGTAAACACACCAGCATCGGTTGTCAAGCGATGTTGAGGGACAAACACAGACACACAAACATATATATACGTATACATACATACGACGGGCTTCTTTCAGTTTCCGTCTACCAAATCCACTGACAAGTCTTTGGTCGGCCCGAGGCTATAGTAGAAGACACTTGCCCAAGGTGCCACGCAGTGGGACTGAACCCGGAACCATGTGGTTGGTAGGCAAGCTACTTACCACACAGCCACTCCGGCGCCTATGTATGTATGTATGTATGTATGTATGTATGTATGTATGTATGTATGTATGTATGCGTATATGTAAACGTGTAGTACGTGTGTATTTCTGTATGTAAATATAAGTTATTTGTAAAGAACTGAAAACATTCGTATTAGCTTATATTTGCGCATTGTCCCATTTAATTCTATCATAAAGCTTTCATTTTGTTGTGTATGTTTTTGTACGTTCGTATGTCAATGCATTTGTTAATTGAGTAATAACCGAAGTAGTAAAATATATGAGATACTGAAATAGTAGGCCGTGTTGCATGGGTTCATATTTAGGGTTTAACAGAACATAATAGAGTGATACTGATTGGATATGAGCAGCTAATCCTTCAGCTAGAAAGCTGATATACTAACGATTTTAACTTCTACCTCTCCGAACAATTACCGAGGAATGAGGTGAAATCTCTTTCAAACACCCTCTCTCACTTTGTGAGCACGCACACGTTACTCTGTGTGTGTGTGTGTGTGTGTGTGTGTGTGTGTGTGTGTGTGTGTGTGTGTGTGTGTGTGCGTGCGCGCGCGTTTTTCTTTCTACTGTGTGTGTACTTTCTGTTCCTTAAAAAACAAATATTATGTCGGCTGAATTCCAGAAACGATACCAAGTTTTATCGCTTTCTTAGATCGGAATGTAATCGCTGAGAATTCTTCAACCCAGATATAAATTTCTGTTTCAAGGTTTTTATCTTTCAGTACAGTAAAAGCTTGTTTGTTCCGAACATACGTAAACCATTTCCAAGAGCGAACAAGTGTCAAAAGACAACGAACGATAAATATATTCGTAGTTATATTATCAGGCCACCACGATGAAAACAATTTTCGCGGCGTTTAGCTTACACCAAATAAGACGGGTAAAATTATGCAAATAATGACCACACAGAGTTCACACATAAAGTACATTCTGTTAAAACTATAAACGTTTGCAGGGACTGAACCAATAAAAAAGATCTGAATGTTCAGCTGGATTCTTACCAGCCGGCCTTTGAGAAAGCTTCGTTTTGGATTTCCTTTGTCACTATCTTATTTTATGCGGATAAATCATAATGAATAACTTCCCGTATCTTGTTTCTTTATCTTTACTTCCTGTTCATTAAAAATGCATATGTATCCGTCTATCGATATTTTGAGTGCATATGTATGCGTGTATCCGTATTTCGAATGCATATATTTGCATGTATCCATATCCAGATAAACCAAAACTAATACTTAGAAATATCGGAGGATTTTATTTTTCACATGGGCTTTTTTTTTTGTGCACGTATATGTGTGTGTGTGTGTGAATGTGTGCGTGTTGTGTGCGTGCGTGCGTGTGTGTGTGTGTGTGTGTGCTTGTGTTTTTGCATGTATTTATATATGCATACGTATTTGCATATATTGAGATGAATATATATATATATATATATATATATATATATATATATATATATATATATATATATATATATATATATATGTAGGGAGAATTCACGAAAAAAACAACAGACGAAGACAGGTTGTGTAGACAACAAATGGATGTATTAGTATAACGCTCAGGAACAGAGAAAGTCTTTAACGTTTCGAGCCTACGCCCTTCAACAGAAAGAAACAAGGAGAGAAACAAGAAGAGAAAAAAAGGAGAGAAAAAAACGTGTGTAGTGGCCATCGATACACACCCGCACACTGACATATACAAAGAGCGAGAGGGAGAGAGAGAGAGAGAGAGAGAGAGAGAGAGAGAGAGAGAGAGAGAGAGAGAGAGAGAGAGAGAGAGAGAGAGAGAGAGAGAGAGAGAGATAGAGAAAGAGAGAGAGAGACAGAGACACAGACAGACAGACACAGACAGACAGATAGAGATTATATGCACTTGTTGAATCGATGTACAGTCTTATTAAATAAATATCTCACCTCGATAAACTAAAATAGTACTGCTTAAGTCCCTTTGAGTCTATTGGCTATATAACACCTGACATATATTCAAACATACCGACTTATATTCCCCTAGCATGACACTTTGAAGAGATTTCTTTTACACCTTTCTAAGAGATATTCCATTCCTTGGTGATATATAGATTAATATATATTCTTTCCTCTACTTTGGTCGATTTAAACACCAACCATTGGTTAGAGGCTATACGAATCACTCCATTTAGTTCACCAGCTGCTGATGACATGAATAGTCACTGTAAAATCTTGATGTCGCACAACGTAAAGATGTAGTAAATGTAAAGAGTTCTATTTACGTGATATATTTGAGTTACCTTCATCTTATTTGTTTAATTCACATACACATAAATTAAAACAGCCGGAGATTATTTATGAATGGTTGCACAATTGCAGTGGTTATATATGAACTTTAGATTAACTAAACGTATACTGCTTAGGTTTATTCGCGTATATACCACCTACATATATGTATGTATGTATGTATGTGTGCATATACATACATACATACATACACACACACACACACACACACACACACACACACACACACACACACACACACACACACACACACA
>NC_068981.1:73592926-73599465 GCF_001194135.2 Octopus bimaculoides | reverse complement strand
ATATATATATCAGAAAGTGTACATTTAAACACAAGAGAAACTACCTTCAACAGGTAATTTCACACGCTAGAAGGAGCAGTCAAAACGACCAAAACCACATTTAAGAGCAATTTGAAAGCGAATAAAAAATAAAAACTTTTACCTTGTTATTTGTTTACGGTTATACCTAGGTTTTCAATTTTTTTAGCAAATAAAATAATTTGCTAGCCGAAATTCTCATCAGTAACCGCGCCATATGTATATATATGTACATATGTGTATGTGTGTGCGTGTGTGTGTATGTGTGTTTACGTATATACATATGTATATATGTATGTACATATACACGTATGTATGTATAAATATGTGTGTGTGTCTATTTACCAATCTATCTATCTATCCATGTATCCATCTATGCTCGCTTCAAAATACGTAGCATTTTCACATTCAATCACGCAATATCATCGCGGAACTTTTACAAAACCTAAACGTAACTGCATTTATGCCTGATACTGTAATGGTTGTTAAGTACTCCATTTTCTTTCATTTCATGTGGTTAAATTAATGTGCCAAAACATTGTTCGATAGAAGCTGTCTAAACTGGCGGAGTCTGGTCAACTGTACTTTAAGTGTATACACACATTTGACTCTTTGAAAACTTTATTTAGCTGGTAAGCCTGTATACAGACGAGATATCCCCAACTTTAATTTGAACGGTCGCATGTCTAATGCAGTAAGGCGAGACTAAACCTGTTAAGATGTCTACGATTATCTTAGGATATAAAATTTATTAAGACAATTTTATCGACTCCCTACCACATTTATTAAGCTGTTTAATAAAATGCAGCTTCATGAAAACTTTCCATTGATCATTAGATGCTATATGAGAGAGAGAGAGAGAGAGAGAGAGAGAGAGAGAGAGAGAGAGAGAGAGAGAGAGAGTGAGAGAGAGAGAGTGAGAGAGAGAGAGAGAGTGAGAGAGAGAGAGTGAGAGAGAGAGAGAGAGAGAATGTGTGTGTGTGTGTGTGTGTGTGCGTGCGCGTGTGTGCCTGTGTATGTGTGTGCTTCGGTGAGCTAACGATGGAGCTTCTATGTTGATCTGGTATAAATAGCAGTCAAATCTCCTTCGACTTGCACATTTTTCACCTTAAGTAAAGAACACATTCGTGTACCTTATAAAACGCGGTAGTTAGACCTGGATATTCAGGGTTAACCTTGGGTTACAAAGAAACATGTACTTCGCCTTTGATGGAACTTATGATCCTTTATTACAAGCGTAGTTCCAACATTCTTACCTCTTTAGTAGGGACCTTCTGTAGCCTGATCTAGTAAGCTTATTCGTGTAATCTTTCTTATTTATACCTACAGTTGTAATTTAATTATCAGTCGAAATTATGACGATGTTGCTATCTTCATGAAGTGACTTAGTAGAATTATCTCCTGTTTAGAATTGCTTGGTTATGTTTGGAAAGGTAGTCGTCTTTGTTACAGCAGAAACTGTCGATAGTATATCGTCTATCTCAGTATTCTCTACTCAACTACAGCAATGATGTTAAGGGAAAGAATTCCCTTGATTTTAATAGTGTAATTCACTCTTTTGTTTAACATTGATTTTTTTCTTCTTTCGAATCATTCAGCTATAAATTATTTTATTGTATAAAGCCGGCTGTCTGCCGATTCACTCTGTCGCAAGTCATGCATGCATTTTATTGCAAATAGATTTAATCTTCACATATTCATGTGGTGTAACTGCTTAGTAGCCTGGAATATGAAATCATAGTCCTATTAACAAATATTTAATCAAATTTTCTAGCTTTGAACAGATTCAACTGGCTCTTGTTTTTAGAAAATATATTGGAGTGATCACTCCATTATAAAAGCGCAGCAGGGTCCTTCATGGAATAGTCTAACTCTCCAAACTTTCATTGACATTTGCATTTGTAAACATTTCGCTATTATATTCTTTGTTGTTGGCTAGTAGCAGAAGGTAAAGTACTTTCATTCTCTTGTGATTTTAAAGTATTGCAGGCGGCTTATGTATACAAAATATGGGGGTTTAGTTCACAGGTGATCTAAACGATTAGGTACGTTAGGTAAGTGTTGTAACAGATTACTAAGGCTCCAAGGTTATTGCTGATATTGTAGTTATGGAGCCATTGCAGATTTACGATTTATATATATATATCTTCTTGTCAAGGAATGAATTTGCAAAACACTATTACACTATTACATGGGATGTATAAAATAAAGCCATTAATATCATCTATGCTTAGCTGCAAAACATTCACGATTCTAGCATACCGAGAAAACCGAATGTAAATTGTAGTATTCAGTTTTCTTTCTCCCTGTGTCTCACTGTTTGGTCAACATCATTTCTTTATTCGAAGAGGAAACTGCGATATGTAAAATTGAGAGATAGTGTGTTTATTTCATATAGTCAGATGATTCGTGTTGAGGAAATTAATCGTTTCACAGTGGTACCAGCAGAAAAGATTTATAAGTTATCAACCTCGAAACTGACAAGACATTGATTGAAGATGGAAAAAAAATCACCTTAGAAAGGAATTTTGATGCTGAGTTTCAGAAGGGCTTTCTTTCAACTAGATGTCGAGATATATTAACATTTGAGAGAAGCAAATAAATATTTATCTTTATATTGGCTAACGTCAGTATGGAACAACTTGAAGACAATTCCCGGAAGTGGAAAATAAAAAGGTAAAACTTGGTTCATGTAACTGGATGGTACTCTAATTTCATAATAGCAGCAGGGGAATTTCCATACGAAAATTTATGCGTAAATATAAAATCAAATTCACTATGGAGAAGCAAACTAATAGCTATTTTTGTTAGATGTACTGATGCTAGGTACAAGATCAGAAAAAGTTGTAGACCAGAAGTCAACATCACTGAACTAAATCTATTTTCAGGCTCGTCATCCGCAGAGTACCCAGGAAAGTTCTGTAAACACAATATTAACTATTCACAGCAGCTGTCTTCCAACCTCTGTTAAATGGTAGTTAAGTCTAAAGTAGCTGTAGTTTGTGACGTTTAATCCGCCATTTTCACGTTTCACATAACTCGTTAATCATAACTATCTTTCTTATCAGCTGCTTCGACACCTGCCACTTGTAATACTTTACCATTCCTTGCAAGGAAAAGAAGCCGAAGAAATTTTATTTTACTAAAAAAACATTGTTTTACTTTTTCTTTATTCTCCATTCAGTAGATCGAAGTTTCTCTCTTTGATTGATACAATTATGCCTTATTTAAATGATTATTTCTTTTAATCTCAAGTCAAACCACAATTTCCGCTTAATTGATAACGCAAGTTACAAGCTAGATTTGACACTTATCAATCCAGCCCATCAATTAAACTCATTTACAACGGCTTTGATCAGAATTATAACTAAATAATTATTCGATTACTGTTCAAAAGTCATAATGCTAAAATCATCACTTGCCACTTTCTTTAGAACATTTACATATGCCTTTTATGCTATGCAATAAAGATGGCATTCAAATAAGTCATACAATGAGATTAACTAACTTTAACTCTGACCTAATCACAAAATATGAAGTAGACTAATGAATATTCAAATCTTGAGCACATTATTTGAATGCAATTCACAGTGAGCTGCAATACAAAACTTATACAAAACATGACGGGATGTGCATATCTACAAAGGAATATATGTGGGGTGAACATAATAGAATATATTAAAACAGGTTAAGAATTTATTACTCGAAATAAACAAGAGTAAACTACGCACAAAGAGAAAAGATCCAATAAGATCAGGGTGTCTCTTAACTCCTTCATTCAGTTCCTATAACTTTCTGCAAGCAAGATCCTTCCAATTGACCCATGTGTAACATTGAATTTAAAAGAAGTAGAACTGCGATATCTGCGACTCAGTATGAAAAATAATTCGTTAACTGTGTATAGACTTCAGACATGGCTTTTACTTTACAGCCTATAATTTGATGTTCAAATTGATAGGCTATTTATTACTGTCACTACATCCTCTTCAATTAGAAAACTACTCTGTTTCTCCTCACGTTATTCTGGTGCTGCACGAGTTTCTAGTTGTTTCTGAAAACCGTTTAAATTCAACTTCTGCAGGAGCGGGGTAAAACTACTTATGAGGGACCACCTGTCTGTTACTTGCTTTTAGTCGGTGCTAATTTTGTTTGCCCTTACTGCCTATTTTTCTCTCTGACAGTTCCCCACCTTTCTCTCTGACAGTTGCCCATCTTTACCACCTCTTAATTAGCAGAAGATAATGGAATGGGTCTGATGTTCAAAGCCTTTTCCCAGTTGAGGAACTCTTTCGACTTCTAGGTACTATACTTCATACTGGTACTGGCAGCAGGGAGGAATGGATAATTTCGGTTGCTGTTACTTCTCCCCTGGCTATCCATAGAGAGGTGAGTAGTATTGTAGCAGCAATAGCGGCACCAGTATCTACAGTCTTGCCCTTGGTGGGCTCGTATTTTGTACCGCCATTTATTTTCCTTTTGCTTTTCCTCTTCTGGACAGAAAGTCTTCAAGAAGTCTTTACCACAACATGAATGACTGAGTCTTTTTCCTCACAACACTAAGTTTTAATTGATATCGTTTCCTTTCGCTCACTATGATATAACTCCAAGAACGTTATGCTTTCATCGGGGTTTATCAGGCCCCAGATATCCATGCAGACTCTTAGTGGATCAGAAATTGTTGCAGGTCATATCGACATTCTCCACATGTTCGTCTAGCAGAATCGTTAACACCCTAAATAAAATACTTTGTTCTGAATTTAAATTTCGTTGATTTGGACTTTGTCTTTCATCGTTTCGGGGCACTGGGGTCGATGTAATCGCCCAATACCCTCACCCAAAATTTTAGGCCTTGTGTCTTTAGTAAAAAGAATTGTTGCGCTAAGGTGACAAGAGCCAGGGTCATATTCTGTACCGATATTTCTGGCTCTTATTCCTGAGACCCATGCATTTCAGTATTAGCGTGTAGGCATGTATGACACACCAGCTCTACTTGTTTTCTAACCTGATACTTAAACATCAGGCGAGTACTCCAACAAGCCCTGAATAGGTTGAGAGAGAGCACGCATCCTACTACATATAGACCAAGGATCGATCCCTCTTACTCGACTTTCGAGGACATATGGAAGCTTCACTTATCATTCACAGCGGTACGTTACTTTCCTGCTCAATCTTTATCGGATAAATTCCTCGGATAATGAGGCATTGCCACCCCAGTGAGCATCTTTGCATTTTCCATCTTCTGAATGTGGCTCACATCGAGGTGCTACTCATTACTCACAAAGTTCCTAAAAGTTAATTGTTGTTGTTTTTTTTCATCTTTTAGTCAGGAGGGCCTACCAAATTGTTGGAAAGGTGAGGACAGATATCCTTAATTCGAAGGTCTTACCAAGAAGGGAAAGAGGCTGGAATTTGTTGTGTGTGTGTGTGTGTGTGTGTGTGTGTGTGTGTGTGTGTGTGTGTGTGTGTGTGTGTGTGTGTGTGTGTGTGTGTGTGTGTGTGTGAGTGTGCGTGTGTGGGGAGCAGGACAATATGGAGAAAATAGTTCAAATTTTGAGTATAATATTATTCTTTTGGTGAAGAACTTTCTGACCAGTTACTGTACTATTAGAGGATGTACTATTAGAGCCCATCAAAATTATACAGTTATATAGAAAAATATATGTTTATTGCAAACTATTAGAGATGCATGGCATACATAATTTGCTTTGGAATTGCATATTTCTGAAGCGTGTGATTCTTGAGTTAGAAGGCAGAGCACAAAGATAATACTGACGGTGCAGTCTTTGGAAGTAACATCTTTGCAAACAAACTCAGAAATCAAACGTTTTAGAAATATGCAATTCCAAAGCAAAGTATGTATGCCATGCTTATCTAAAAATTTGCAATAAGCAATTTTTTGTATATAACTGTATAATTTTGATGGGCACTAATAGTAATCACAATTTGCTGTAGGTAAATAGATCGATAGAACGAGTAAATAGCTGGCTATATGATATACAGTATGTAGTTTTGTTACTCTACAATTGAATTGATAATCTCATTCGGTTCGATTTTGACATATTTCTCCCTCTTTCACAGTCATGTGTGTGGGTCGAACAATTTTTACTTTGACTTTATCGATCTCTCACAAATTCGAGGATGTTACAGTTGTTCTTTGGCTTCAAGTTGACTCTGATTGAAAAGATCAATGATTAAATATGTGTTGCGGTATCAGTGATGGCACTTTTCAACTCCGATAGTGAGGTTGGATTACGAGCGGCTACGTTCTGTTTCAGAATAACTTAACAGTGCTCTATTCGGTTGAGATCAGGGGAATTTCTTGGCCATGGACCTAAGATCTCATACTCAGAATAACTTAGCCACTGCTTTACTGCTCTTGAGGAGGCGCAATGGCCCAGTAGTTAGGGCAGCGGAGTCGCGGTCATAGGATCACCGTTTCGATTCCCAGACCGGGCGTTGTGAGTGTTTATTGAGCGAAAACACCTAAAGCTCTACGAGGCTCCAGCAGGGGATGGCGGCGA
>NC_068981.1:73590730-73592916 GCF_001194135.2 Octopus bimaculoides | reverse complement strand
GAGTGTTTATTGAGCGAAAACACCTAAAGCTCTACGAGGCTCCAGCAGGGGATGGCGGCGAACCCTGCTCTACTCTTTCACCACAACTTTCTCTCACTCTTACTTCCTGTTTCTGTTGTGCCTGTAATTCAAAGGGCCATCCGTGTTACACTGTGTCACGCTGAATATCCCGAGAAGTACGTTAAGGGTACACGTGTCTGTGGAGTGCTCAGCCACTTGCACGTTAATTTCACGAGCAGGCTGTTCCGTAGATCGGATCAACTGGAAACCGCGTCGTCGTAAGCGACGGAGTGCTAACCACTGCTCTAGTCTGGTGGCATGGTGCCCCATCATGCTGGAAGTGTGTACAATACTTGAGCTCCATAAATGGTAGGACTTACCTTTGCATAATTTCAAGGGAATTAGTTCCCTTGATAGTTCCACCTTCATGCATAAACCACAGTCCGCATATTTCACCAGCACAAATAGCTCCCCACACCATATCTTTTGGAGCATTTTTAACACTTGGGATAACGTAGCGAGGATTATCCCTTCGCTTAGGAGGTCATCTCACATGTCTGCACAAAATTGTAACAACTGCGTTTCATCCGAAAATATAATGTTTCCATTGTTCGACTGACCAATTATTATACTTTTGGCAAAATGTCAAACGATCAGCAATATTTTTTTAGGTTAATCTTGGTTTCCTTGGACATTTGTAGGACTTAAGGCCGGCATCAAATAATCTTCTACGAATTGTCCTTTGGCTAGGAGCCTTGTCTTCTTGCAGTAGACCAGCTTGAAAAGCTTCGGAAACCTTTCTGGGTGACTTTTTGGCGGCTAGAATTACAGCATCATCCATTCGCTAGGTGGTGGCTTTTGGACGACTCGTAGGCTTGTCACATCCATATTTTCCAGTAGATTTCGAGTTGTTTATTGCCCTTGAAACAGTTCTCTGTGTCAATTTAGATGTTTTTTCCAATTTGTCGAGTGCTCTATTCTTCTTCGTACAGAATTTTTATTAGAGTATGACTTTCCGACGAAATTCTTCGACCAGGCATTCTTTACGATAGGAAAGTGATTAACAAGAACGAATTGTCATAAGATATTTTAGTGACGGCTTATCAAAAATTGGATCAGTAAATCAGAGCACATCAGCCAATCAGGGCTCTGTAATCACGCAGAAAACACGTTAACACTAAGTGAGTGATGAACAAATTTGGACGATCGACACTGCATGATAAACAGATTTGAACGATCGACAAGAGATTAAAAATAGCATCATTGGGATGAATTCAATTCTTGTTTATAAATCAGTAAGACATCTATTCTGGCTATGACAGAATGTGTGTGTGTGTGTGCGTGCGTGTGTGCGTGTGTGTGTGTGTGTGTGTGTGTCTGTCTGTCTGTGCGCACGCGCGCGTGTGTGGTGAAGGCGCATGGTTCAGCGGTTAGAGAGTCAGGCTCACAATCATGAGGTAGTGAGTTCGATCTCTAGACCGAACTGTGTGTTGTGTTCTTGAGATTTTCTCTCGGACAAAGCCCACGGCAGCATGTAGATGGCTGTTTCAATTCAATGTTGTTTCAGTTGCGTTCACTGACTATTCATACACAAATACTTCATTTTTGTATTTGTTTTTTGGCGTAATGACCCTTCCAAGATACAAGATATCTGTATGGATACATGTATGAATGTATATGCATATAAAAACATATATATATATATCTATATATATATATATGTATATATATATATATACGCATATATAAATAAATAAATATATATCTACTCATATATAAATATATATATGTACGCATATATAAATAAATATATATATACATACATACTCATATATAAGTAAATACATAAATACATATATACGTATATATAAATAAATAAACATATATTTACGCGTATATATATATATATATATATATATATAAAATTTAATAAATGGAGTAATACGCATATGTTAAATGAATTCTTTTATTTCCGACATATGTTTCGAAGATTACAAATGGTTCCTTTCAAAGGAATCGGTGATATTCATAAAGATGTAATCTTCTCTTCAGGGAAATACGTAAGAGCCAACTTAACCATAAGACATTTTAACCGAATGTGATAACTGTGGGTTATCAAATAAGATAGGTAGCAATCTTCTCTACCCACAGTCATCCTTATATTAGAAGTATATATATATATCCTT
>NC_068981.1:73588177-73590705 GCF_001194135.2 Octopus bimaculoides | reverse complement strand
TTTACATACACACACACACACGCACACACACACACACACACACATCAATATCTATTATTAACTCTGGTCTATGTTATCGATCATTATTACTTGATCATCTATGCTACGGCACATAAACAACAGTATCGCCGATTGTACGTGGTGTAAACGTAAATACAGTCACAGACGCGCACATATAAAAGCATTACACTTTAGCGGTGTTAGTACTTATGAATACATGTATGCACAGTGAAATTATAGTTTATTGTGCGAAAAATTGAACGCAAAAAATGTAAAAACATGAAAAAAAAAAGATAATTAAGAAACAGGGCTGATAGTAAATTCTTTTCTACTCTAGGCGCAAGACCTGAAATTTTGGGGGAGTGTGCTAGTATGCAACTGGTACTTAATTTATCGACCCTGAAAGAATAAAAAGGCAAAATCGACCTCGACGGAATTTGGACTCGAATGTAAAGACAGACGAATTACCACTAAGCATTTCGCCCGGCGTGCTAACGTTTCTTATTTCTTTATTGCCCACAAGGGGCTAAACATAGAGGGGACAAAGAAAGGGATTAAGTCGATTACATCGACCCCAGTGCGTAACTGGTACTTTATTTATCGACACTGAAAGCATGAAAGGCAATGTCGACCTCGGCGGAATTTGAACTCAGAACGCAGCGGCGGACGAAATACTACAAAGCATTTCACCCGGCGTGTTAACGTTTCTGCCAGCTCGCCGCCTTGAGGTGAATGCATATTAAATAAGCATTGGATGTAGAAAAACTGTGACAAAAATAAAATACAAAAAACAAAAACAAAAAAAAGAAGTATATACCCAATTATATCTTAAGAGTGCACGGAAAAAAAAACCGAATCTATAAAAACACCTTTATTTAACATGCAAAGAAACTGCCTACTAAATACATTTATAATGGAGAATATAACAATTAGAGGTTAGTTGTGCGAATATTTGCTCATGATGGCTAAAGTTATTCATCTATGTGTTCATTCACAAAATACTGCATATTATGTGTTTATTTGTGTCATACGTGTCTAAGACTTATGCATGTGTATATTTTCGTATTAACTTCTCTGTCTGTATGCACCTAATCTCTATTAGATGTGCGAATGTGTGTTTTATTTTGCAAATGAGTCCATGCATTCTGTTTGTACTTGTGAGTGACAGAGAGACTATGTGGGTTTGTTTTCGTATGTTATATCTGTATGCTGATTTGTGCGTGAGCTTTCGCTATTAATTGTACGTTTGATGTGTGTGTGTGTGGTGTGTGTGGTGTGTGTGTAGGGGTTGTTTCTATCTTGTGTTTGCATGGATGAGAGCGCATCTGACTGTGTGCATATTTGTATACGCGCTGCATGCCTCTTCCTCGTTTTTTCTCTCTCTCTCTCGCTCTTTCTTTCACTCTCATTTCTCTCTCTCTCTCTCTCTTTCTCCCCCCTCTCTCTTCTCTCAATGAAGGGAAATAATTTTTTCCCTTCCTAATAAACCATGGAAAATATTCTTTTTTACTGAAGATTTCAAGTACCACAAATGTACTGGAAGGAATTTTAGACAAACGGGTTTGTATTTACGAATACATTAGACGAAACGTGTGCGGGGCAATAAAATGTTTATGTAAAATTTAAGTACGCAAAAACATAAAATAGATTCTAGATCTGAACTCACACGCACGCACACACACACACACACACACACACACACACACACACACACACACACACACACACACACACACACACACACACACACTCACACATAATACATATACGCTCACGCACAGAATACATACATACACACAATACATACACACATAATACATACACACACACAGATACACACACATACACACACGTACGCATATGCACACAGATACACGCACATACGCACACGTACGCATATACACACATACACATGCACACACATAAACACATACATACATACATACAAATAATGTTCCAGTATTGCAAAGGCCAGATAAACAGGGACCCATTTATTAGGTAACAGAATGCGAATATCATTATGATCTATATTTTATAGTCTCATCAGCATATCATTTCATGCCGATATTGAATTGGCAAATCAAGTAATTATCAGAAATGAGTGAATGGAACCGTAAGACCTGGTACCTTGCTACGAGAGACTTGAAAGCGTCACATCTGGTTCATGGGTGTTAGATATATATATATACACGTGTATCTGTGTGTGTGTGTGTGTGTGTGTGTATACATTCATATTTTAGTATGAAACTATATGTGTTTGTGTAGATTTTTGAATATATATATATATTTTTTTATATGTATATATTTTTGTTGTTATTATTTAAAAAATATATATATATATGAATATGTATGGATATATGTTTGGTTGGATGCATGTATGTTTATGTGCACTGATATGTTTATGTATTTTTATATTTTTTATATATATGCATATATGTGTGTACGTGTGGATATGTAGGTGTGTATGAGGTATATGTATGTGTGTGTATGTGTATGTATGTGTATGTATATAGGAGGGAGAATATACG
>NC_068981.1:73584504-73586680 GCF_001194135.2 Octopus bimaculoides | reverse complement strand
ATATGTATATACAAATGTATAAAAAGACAACGCTCATTATTATATTAGGAGATTTTACATACATTTTAACACTTTACAGTATACCTACATATATAAATAATCCTATACGTCGATCTAAAACAACGGGATTATTAAAGGAAGACCGGAATTTAAGACCACGATAAAGTGTGCATTCCATTACAATTATAATTTTTATGTTCAATTACATTTCTCTACGAAAGTTCCTGTTGCATTTCAACCAGCGTTTCCAAAACTTTTACGTAGGGATTCTCAAAGACTTATCGACATATGTGCGCTGAAGACATGCAAATATTTTCATTACCCAAGCGACACACATACAGCATTACCAAACACGACCTACACACCCACTTGCACATTCCATGACTCCCATTGGGATAGATCAGATACCGGACAAAGTTTATGGATTATTTTTTCCGTTTGAGAATGATCGGGTTCATTTTTAATATTCCCGTTTGTGAGAACAGTCGATTTTATTTCAGATATTCTCATTTAAAAAAATCATTACCGGTTAATCGTTCAGAGGACGTTGGTGTTGCGTTGACAGAAGTTTGCGCTCTCTGAGTGCTTTTGTTGTTATTGTTATTATTATTATTATTATTATTATTATTATTATTATTATTATTATTATTATGATCATTATCATCATCTCCCTTTCATTCAGCCTCTTTTTTCCAGTTAACTCGCCATATTGGACCATTGAACTCTGCACATCTTTTTTTTTTACTCTCTCCTTTTTTTCCCTCTTAATCCTTCCTGTCGAAGAGCGTGGGCACAAAACGTAAAAGACTTTTCCATTTTTCCGAGCGTTAAACTAATACATCTGCTTGTTGCAACACTTTTCTTCATCGTGTGTTCTTTAAATTTGAACTAAATAATGTAGGTAAACTTCAAGGAGGACAGGGTTGTGCTTGAGAAGGTTATTGGCACGCGTGCAAGATTATGGGTGTTCTTGTGAGTGTGCGCGTGTGTGCGCGTGTGTGCGCGTGTGTGTGTGTGTGCGTGTGTGCATGTCGTTTATCTTTCGTTTTCAAAGATGAGCAAGAGAGTACCTATATTCCACAAAACTGAGAATGCAGCCACCCATGCGAAGGGAAATAAGTCGTTTTCTCGATACTTATGCAGCTTCTCTATAATGAAGATACAGCTACGGTGGTATTTCATTGTCGTAGATACGTGTGATATCTAGCCGCAAGAACAGTTCCATCGCGAATCCATTATTTGAAGATCGAGTTCTGACTAGCACTAAGTTTAAAACATGATACTAAAAGTCTGCGGCAGGCAATCAGTCTCACTCGTGGGAGGTTAGTTTCCCTTGCGCATCTCTGACCTCTTGGAGTAGTGGCAAGCCACCAAGATGACTCTGTGAATTTCAAGGAGACAGGGAAATCATCTATGTGTCTAAGCTTACTCAGCTATACGTATATCCCACACAGAGTTTATAAGCTTACGGTACGTCAAAGTTTTCTTCACGCAGGTTACTGAAATCCAGTTATCTATCTATATATATATATATGAAATTCTTTGTCTGTCTGTCTGTTCCTAGTTCATTCTCAAAAGGTTCCACCAAATCAAATCAAATTTTCAAGGTAATAGTACCACAACCCACAAGTGTCATCCTGTATTTTTTCCATTTCCATTGAAATATTTTATAGAGATAATCTTTCTCTAGTCAAATATAGTCCAAGACATTTTATACCACGTCGACGACGACGACGACAACGTCACATTTTGTATGAGTGTGTATGTTTCTCAAGATCACCAAAGGCATGCTGCCGCACATCAGATGGAGTCTCAAAAGAGAAGAGAGATGAGACTTTCCCAAGATCAGCAAAGGCATGCTGCTGCACTTAATGCTGAAACATTAAAGCAATGTTTAGCATGCCAGATTACACGGAGGTCCAATGGAATACCTCTCACAAATTCGTTCTTCACAACACCTGGAGCTGCTTTCAGATATGATCCATCCCCTTCTTATAAAAATTAGTGTGCTAAACTCAAATTGTCGTTTATGCAAAGCTTTAACATTTACTCCACAAATGTTTTGTCGTCAATGCTGCACTTTCCTGTATCACCTGTTTCAGCATAGCTGTAATATATATATATATATATATATATATATATCTATATATATGTGTGTGTGTGTGTGTGTGTGTGT
>NC_068981.1:73583398-73584257 GCF_001194135.2 Octopus bimaculoides | reverse complement strand
GTGTACATATATATACATACACATACTCACATATATAGATATGTATATATTATATACATGTATGTATACATATATATACTTGTGTATATATATGTATTTCTCTCTCTCTCTCTCTCTCTCTCTGTATATATATGCAGACACACACACACATGCACATACACACACATGCACATACACACACATGCACATACACACACATGCACATACACACACATGCACATACACACACATGTAGATATATACACAAAGACACACTCATATATACAGACGTATATGTATGTATTGCCATTTAGTTTGAGAAGGCCGCGCCCATGGTCATTTACTGGGAATTCAGAGCTCAGGAGAGGAAGGGAGAAGGTGTCCTCAACGCTGAGAACTGGTACAAAATGTTTGCAAAACAAGAGAACGTTCTGGTAAATACACCCAGAGACAATACAGTAGTGTTATATCAGGCAATGCATTCAAATAAACACCGAGTAGATCTTGGCAGAATATGAACACTGAAACGACTAAGCAGGAGCTCACGCTGCAAACCATCCAGTGCAACACCTAATTCTTGCAACTTTACAGGCCACATCAAGGTATTCCTCGCCAAGATGCGGCCTCAGAGTGCAGCAAGTCAGAACTCATGGTATTCTATTGCCGACGTTCGAACGTCTACATACAGACATAATATCTATATGCTTATAGACGCGCATACACACACGCACGAGACACACACACACAAATAAACATACACATATACACGTATCGGCAGAAGTATATATGTATGTATGTGCATACACACACACACACACACACACACACACACACACACACACATATATATATATATATATATATATATATATATATATAT
>NC_068981.1:73580162-73581051 GCF_001194135.2 Octopus bimaculoides | reverse complement strand
ATATATATGATGTAGAGTTGATAAAAGCAGATTGGTTGTTAGCTAAACATAGATACATTATTACATGATAGATACGAGAGGAAGATGGATAGGTAGGAGCGGCTGTGTAGTAAAAGGCTTGCTTCCCAATCATATAGTTCCGGGTTCACTCCCACTGCGTGGCACTTTGGACAAGTGTATCCTACTATATCCTCGGGCCGACCAACACCTTTTGAGTGGATTTGGTAGACGGAAACTGCAAGAAGTCCGTCGTATAAATATGCATATGTATGTAATTGTGTCTATTTTCCCCCCACCATCGGTTGACAACCGATGTTGGTGTGTTTACATCCCCTAAACTAGCGGTTCGGCAAAAGAGACCTATAGAATAAGTACTAGGCTTACAAAGAATAACTTCTGGGGTCGATTTGTTCGACTAAAGACGGTGCTCGAGCATGGCCACAGTCAAGTAACCGAAACAAGTAAAAGAGTAAAAGCGTTAGACATGCAGATAAGCAGACAGGTAGAAAGAGGGTACATGCCAAGAAACTAGCAGATAGAGAATCAAGCAGACAGACAGAGAGACAGACTCAGTCAGATAGGTATGTCGATATACTATCAGATCAATATGCATTCTTAGATGTTTTGAGTATTGATTGTATATATATATATATATATATATATATATGTATGTATGTATATTTATTATGTCTGTGTGTATATCTATGTATATATGTATATATATATATATATATATATACGAATGTGTTCGTGTATATACATGTACCTAAATACATTTATATCTATAGAGATATATATATGCTAAGTGCAGTATAGAGTCAAATACATACATCCGTACGTATGTATGTATTTATGTAAGTAGATAGGCAGGGAGGGAGGGTGGGAGGGA
>NC_068981.1:73578530-73580026 GCF_001194135.2 Octopus bimaculoides | reverse complement strand
GGAGGGAGAGAGGGAAGAAGGGAGGGAGGGAGTTAGGTAGCAGGTAGGTAGGTAGGTAGGAGGGAATATGGGTATAGACACTCATACATATCTTGTATCTTTTAATACGAGGGTGGTCTGAAAAGTTTAAAGGCTAACCATGAAGGAGTGAGGCTATCGCTATGAAATCTTGCCCCAAGGACATTCATGCTGACATGGTTGCTACATTAGGGGATGGCGCACCAGCTTTATCAACGGCTCAAAAGCGGGCAGCTGAATTTAGAATGGGAAGTGTGAGTCTTTTAGATGATCCACTTTCTGGACGTCCTACAACTACCACCACCGAGGAAAACATTGATCGTGTTAATCATATGGTGACGGATGAAAGGCGATTGACTTTAAATCAAATAGCCAATACTACTAGCATATCCCGTAGGAGAGTTGTGTATATTCTGCAAAATGAACTAGATATCACAAAGGTTTCTGCTCGGTTGGTTCTAAATCTCAAGTGTCTTCTAACAAAAGCGAGAGTCACATGCCAGAAAGAAATAATACAAGTAATAAACTCTGGAGACCCTCGTTTTGGTATATGGGAAATAATTTAACAAGGAACAACCAAATGGTAAGGAGCTGAAAGTGAATGCAAACATGAATGGCAAAACAAAAAAATCTCTTCTATTGCGTCATATGCCGAGAATGCAATGAGAATTATATTGGAAAAAGAGATATTGAACTAACGTGGATGATCAGCACATTAAAGATTCATCTCTTAGAAATGTTCCATGTACAAAATATAAGATGGAACTGATCAACTAGAAATGACAAAAGAAGGATACATCATAAAAATAATGAAAATTCTTAATCCGAAGCTAAACCGAATGTAGTTAAACCATTACAAAAATCAACCTCCTCTTTATGCATTAACCCAGAACGCGTGTGTTTAAAAGCATGAAAAACGAAAGCGCTTACACACAAGATATACAGGACACTAAACATAAAATATTTTACAAACTTCTTCTACAAAGGTTAGTCACATTCTGCTAAATAAAAGAACTGTTTTTTCTTTTTTTTTTCTAATAGGTAATAAACTTTCAGAAATTTTTTTTACTAGTTATTGTTAATGTATCAAGCATTCTTTGACGTAGAAATACACGGATTCGTGTCCGAGGGCGCAGTAAACTAACTGGGAATGAGGGACCTCTGGTCTTTGTAAATGCATCCCTCTAGGAGAAAGCTAACTTGTCTATAAAACCGGCTGCTCTACTAAGCCAGATGTCTTGCACCTTACTTGGCTCTGGGCTTTTTGGCATTGCTAGTGAGAGTTGTCGTAGGCTTGTGTAAGTCGCACTCGACATAAAACACTTGCACAAACATTGCTGACACTTATCACTTGTCAGCACTGGTTATGTTCGTTAAACGAATATACATACATACATATATATACATATATATATACATATACATACATACATACATACATATATATATATATATATATATATATATATATATATATA
>NC_068981.1:73564846-73577346 GCF_001194135.2 Octopus bimaculoides | reverse complement strand
TGATATTTATTAATATAAAATTTGCATACCCATTACTCAGCTTAGGATGTGAATCACCGAATGTGCTCTCTCTTCAATCTATGTTTTAAGTTCAGTTCGTCAGACACCGTGTTCAATCGGTATTTCCAGAGTGTACTGTGTTATCTATATTGTGATTCTCTCAATATTTCTATGTTAGCTATAATTATGCACCTTTCTACCTATCTGTTTCTCCCTCCTGTTATCTTCTAAACTTAAGACCGTTTCTGTTATTTATTAACTAAACAAAAAAACAAATCAATGTAAATCTAAACCTTAGAGAACAATTCTCTCATTATTTAACTGAAGAATTTCCCGTTTTCTCCAGTTATATAGAAATGTTATTCCTGATTTAATTGTTTGATAATTATTAACTTAAGAACGTTACATGAGAGTTAATTGTTTAGATGCTTCTAATTGTTAAACAGGCATGACATTAATTTTTTTTAGTTAATAATTATGTTCATTAATAAAGAATGTTGCCCTTCATATATAACTGTTTAATTCTTTTTTGATTAACTTGAATATCTAAATAGTTCTCTTAATATTGACTTTAGAAGTGTCTTGTTTAGTTATTTGTGTTATATCTTAAAAGTTTATTTACTATTAACAATAATCTAAAATACTTAGATGTAATTTTTCCACATTTAGAAACTTAAGATTTTTCTTCACCTGTTCACGTTTCTGTAGCTATCTCTCAGAGACTGTCCTCTCTTTCTTTTCGAAAAAGCGCTAACAATTCTGCCTCCTTTTAACCTATTGTTTAGACAACCTTGTTTCTTCTCACTTCCCATTCCTTTCCCAAAATACCCGTGTAGTTAATGTCTATTTGAGTGACGATTACTCGTTTCTATCTAAATAAGTTCACTGAAATCTAACACGACATGAACAAATTCTGTAAAGAAGATAATGAAAGTAGCTTTGTCAGTCTCTCTCTCTCTCCCTGTATATATATATATATATATATATATATCAGAGGCAGCTACAGGTCATCACAGTCACTCGGGCTCATCATAGAATTCGCATAAGACACATGCCTACTCGAAGAATTTCCGCTTTATTTCTCGCCCCAAATGGCTTATTTTTTTATATCAAGCACTATGTTTTTCTCCATTTCTCAATTAAGGGTTAAAATAAAGCAAGCCTGCAAAACACATCGAAGATCTGCGTGAGCCGTCGTTATTACTCTACGTCCACTGTGGGACGCTCGGTTCATCCAGTCTGTAACCGTCTACTAGATTATAGCTCTCTAGTAGACCCTTGAGGCCAGGATTTCCTATCCTATCAGTCGAGCCAACACTATCCCCCCGTGCATCGAAGATAGTGTCAAAGTGTCCTAGCAGAACTATTGTTTTTGACGTCACTAGAACGTGCTCCAGGTCTCGAAAAAAACCAGACTGCCCACGCTCGTTAGGAGCTTAGACAGCTACCAACCTGAAGGACTGCTTAATTACGTGGGTTACGTACAGCACGACCAGCCTACCTTCTGGGTCCAGAAAAACAGTACTTACCTGTAAGTCCAAGTTCTTCCTGAATAAGACCACCACGCCCCCTCTTCCTTGTCGGCTACGGGCAATAAATTTCTCGTAGCCATTCAAGAAAGGCGAGAACGCTTAGACTCAGTTACAATGCACACGTCTATATCATGTGACCTGAGATTGTCCAAGAAACAAGTTTATTTCCATTTCGACCCCAGGCCACGCACATTCATGCACCCTAACTTAATCATCATTGAAAAAATAAAAGAAAGGGATAACTTACAGTTTCAATTTGGGGAGGAGCTGCGCAACTCCGTCTGTCTCCTTATCTTTCTCTTTGCTTGGTGTGGCCGCTGGACTTTTCGATGGTGTCGCCGTAGGGCTTTCTCTTGAGGTAGTTGCTGGTCTAACAATTAACTTGCCCTCAACCACTTCCACACTCACGTCTCTAATGTCATCTGAGTAGCGTTCTTTAAGCTCTGTGTTTAAAGTTTCCTTCCTTTTCGCAAATCGAATGTCAGTTTTATTGTCTTCAGATACTTTGTAAACTCTTGCTCTGTGGTGTGATCTAATGATTCTGTTTAATGTCTCATTTTTTTTCTTCTCTGAATGCCATTACTTTTCCCTTTTTTTCCCTGTATTTTGGGGAGGGGTTTGGCAAATTGTTTTACCGTGGGACTGGGTTGGGGAGTTTGGTTATGTGTGTCTGCATGCTTCGGTGATTTTTTTGTTTGGGGAGAAGAGTTCGGAACATGTGCTTTCTTTCATTTATGCGTTACAGTAGTGAAGTCCATATCTTCGCTTGTATCTTTTTTCTCAATGTCTTTTTTCTCTTCCACTTTTTCTGTATTTTTCCTGTTGTGTTTTCAGGTTTTTCCGCTGCTTTTACTTCTTTTGCCGCTTTTTGGGGAGGGGCCTCATTTTCTTTTTTATTTTTTGTGCACCTAGATCGGACGTAGCCCTTCTCTCTACATTTGAAATATCTGGACCTATGCCCCTCTACGGCTACTCGCATGGAGAGCCCCTCCCCTACAAACATCCTATCGGGCAAATTTTCTGAAGTTTCATTAGAGGCTTGTACCACTAATTCGAGTCTTTGGGCTTTCCAATTTATCGCACCTTTCTTTTTCATTTGCAAGATGGTTACTTTCTGCTCCACGTCATATATTACTGCTACCACCACCCATAAAAACTTCATATCTGGCAGGAATTTCTTCTATAGTGATTTTAGCCGTCCTGCGGCCCAAGTATGTGGGCAGCAGCATTATTTCTTCGTTTTTTAGTGTTTTTGTTTACACTTCCTTCGCTACGTTAGCCGATAGGAACTGCGCTTCGACAGTCACTCCATAATTTTTTTCTCTTTCAGGTTATAAACCTTATACACCACTGTTCGGGCATTAATTTCTGCAACTGTTTCAAGGAGCGGCAACAGCTTAGTGTTGCCGCCACTTTTTTCTTTATTAAATTCCTGAACTTATACAAATGTTCCATTTTCAATTCGATTTCCATTTCGTTCCCGCCTACCGCGGCTGAAAGACTTGATTTTTTCCTGTGTATCCTTGTTTACAATAGTACACTCCTTTCCCATCACAGGGAAGTCTTTTAAGGATTCAATACTGAATTCCATAACGAAAATTTTCAATTTTGTCACAGAATTTCAAAAATTAATAAAGCAACGCCCAGCAATGAGCAAATCAACAGTTCAATAAGTTTTCAGAAAAAATAATCCAACAAACTAATTTTTGACAGTATTTTCAGCTCCGTAGGGGAAAAATTGCTGTTTCCAAACGGACAACAGTTCAAATGAACGATAAGGTACACAAAATATACAATGACAGGAAAAACACACGGAAACGAAATCATATAACTGTTGGTGACAATCTCGCAATACGACGTACAGAAAAAAGTAGGCGTGACCTTGCTAGCTTTTTTCTTTATTATAAGCATATAGCTCTTACAGAGAAGGGACGAACAAGGACAGCAAAATGCAGTGGGGTACATGAAACGAAAATCGAATGGATATGAATATAGTGATATAATGAAAAATGAAGTGTCTTACTTGCCCCCATACGCAAACAGTATCAATTAACTGTTTATGTAATTCATGTTGGTGTACAGTTTTACTCTTTTACTTGTTTCAGTCATTTGACTGCGGCCATGCTGGAGCACCGCCTTTAGTCGAGCAAATCGACCCCAGAGCTTATTCTTTGTAAGCCTAGTACTTATTCTATCGGTCACTTTTTGCCGAACCGCTAAGTTACGGGGACGTAAACACACCAGCATCGGTTGTCAAGCGATGGTAGGGGGACACACACAGACACACAAACACACACACACACATACATATAAATATATATATATATATACATATATACGACGGGCTTCTTTCAGTTTCCGTCTACCAAATCCACTCACAAGGCTTTGGTCGGCCCGAGGATATAGTAGAAGACACATGCCCAAGATGTCACGCAGTGGGACTGAACCCGAAACCATGTGGTTAGTAAGCATGCTACTTACCACACAGCCACTCTTGCGCCTATAGTTTATTGGGGGGGAGGGGGTTTAAACACATTTCAATTTTGAAATTTTACTTACTTTTATATCCATCGACAAAGTATTGCACAATGTCTTCGAATGGCACCACTGGTGGCAGCTCGTCACATTGAAACCGCACCTGTGTCAATTCAATCTGCTCACCGAACAATTCTTTCAATTTATCGCTCTGTCACTCTCCAGCAAAACCGCCCTGTCGTCCTCTGTATATTCACTTCCCGTTATTTTAACTCTTATAACATTTTTCATCTTTGTAATCCTCTTCTCTATCTCTATACTCTTTCTTATATTCCGCCATCCTCCTCAAATTCCTTCTTTTCGCCTCCTCTTTCCACTTTCCATCTCAACTCTCTCTCCCGATGTTCCTGGTACTTGCGTGTCCATCTCCTCATTGTTTCTTCCTTTCCTTTCTGCATGCTTTCTTTTTCATTTGTTCTCTCTTCTGCAATTTTCTTTCTGGCTCCTTCTGCACCTTCTTTCTGCATCTCCTCCAAATTGCCTTTTCTCTTTTTCTGCGGGCTTTTTGAGGGCGATAATGCATTTTCCTCCTCCTTTTTCTTTCTCTTTCTGACTGGGTGTTTCGCTTCTACTATTTCCATTACTTCCTTTACCTGGCCTTGCGCCACCACACCTTGCTCCACCCCCTCCTACTGCTACTCCTGTTCTACCTCTTCTTCCATATCTTGTTTCTGGGGACACCTCGCTTGCATGTGACCCCATATTCCACGGTGTTAGCAGATGGGAGGTCTTCCCTCCACTACCACTCGTAGTTTGACGTCTTCCGGTAACACAGAACTCCGCCAATCCTAATTCTGGCCACACGTTTGCTACAATAGGTCGGCAGCAGTGCCCACTCATCCGACCTTAATGGCACAGTGGAGCACTTTATTGCTTCTTGTTCGGTCGCAAACCGTACCTCCACTGTGCCGTACTTCTTGCTTCTGGTGTAGTACTTGGTAAGGTGCTCCACTTCCTTGATTGCACTCCATTTCTTCAATGCTTCCTAATTCAACCGTTTTGCTGCTGTTCGACAGTGTTGTATAAACGACTTTTTTTTTCTTTTCTTTTTACTGTTTCTTCCGATATTTCTTTTGGAGGGGTCAGTCTCAGGCTGTTTCCTTCTTTAGTAATTAGCTCGTCAGCTTTTTTAAGTCTTCTTTCGTCGAACTTGACTTCCTTGACTTGTACAACGTCGCTATTTGCACCTTTTCCTGCTGCTGTAGCGTAGCTACCGGCTGGTTGAGTGTCCATACCTTCGTTGGTTAACATAAAA
This sequence comes from Octopus bimaculoides, assembly GCF_001194135.2. Lineage (NCBI taxonomy): Eukaryota > Metazoa > Mollusca > Cephalopoda > Octopoda > Octopodidae > Octopus > Octopus bimaculoides. The sequence goes on along the minus strand of NC_068981.1, from coordinate 73,572,024 downwards.
ATTTTCAGAAATTGTTTTCACAAATTTAAACTTCAATAAATAGATTGCAGAAATTTTCTTCCCCGCAGGTCGAAAATTAGTTTTCCACAGGACAACAGTTCAAATCCCAATAAAATCTTCAATACAGACATAACAAAAAGCCACAATAACAGAACAGGAAACGAACTCACATACGGAAAGTAATAATTGAAAACAACACCGTGTCGTAGACGAAAAGGGCGTTGCCTTGGTAGCTGTCAGTGCTTATTCATCATTGAAAACTTACAGAATTTCAAGTGAAATAAATTCACTGATCTACAAAATTAGAAATATTGCATTTCGAAATATCTCAGAGAAACTTATACAGTAACACCAAGATAAAAGTGCTAGTTTGTTGCCAACTTAATGTGGTAGTCCTAGGAAAGGGAAGATTGCTACTGCTATTTAACCCCAGGAAACATCGTTTCCAGTTGGTTATGTCTCACAAGCGTTTTGTTTCCTTACGTTTTCAAACCGGGGAGTCATTGCTCTTCATCTATCTGAGAGATTTAGAAATGGAATATTCAAGAATTCAGTAAAGCTTCATTGAGTGGTAAATAAATTCGACATTAGATTACTTGACATTATTTTGACAGGGGTGAGCTTTTGTAAAGTGTTTGTTGCTTGTTCATACTTATATAAACACAGTAAGGTAAGAATTTAGCCTAATTTTGCCAATAGTCTGTGATATCAAAGTTGTTGACCAAAGTTCCATTATATCGAGCTTGCTTTACAGCCTTCAAATCGTGATCACCCCATACAATTTATATGCTGGAGACTACTTTGCATTGTCTAATAAATACGATTATATTCAAGCTGCCGTGTGTGTATGTGTGTGTGCATGCGTGTGTGGGCGCGAGCTCGCGCTCATGTGTATATTGACTTTGATATGTGAATATAAAAAATCCTAATGTTTTTCAAGAATTACGACGGAACAACATAAGAAGAGAAAAGACTGTTTGTTTGTTCTGAACCAGATGCATTTGGCTAAGTAAAATTTCCTAAACTGAGACACATATCAGTGATATCAGCTGTTCTTCCGATGCTTAATGCCGCATAATCCTTACAAATATTCGTTGTTATGTAATTGAAGCCAATTTGAAATGAAAGACACATCGTACTCCAACCGAAATGGAATCCACTTCAAATTGCATTAGATATTCACTCAAGAAGGGTTTTTCTACGAAACGTTTATGTCTATTCAATTTTCAATCAATCGACATCAACACTATCACTCTCCTCACTCTTTCTTACTCTCTTTCTTTCCTTCTTTCTTTCCTTCCTTCCTTCTTTCTCTCGCGCTCTCCCCCCCTTCTCTCTCTCTCTCTCTTTATGTATGTCTCTATTTTCATGTGTGACTATCCATATCGCAGTTTCACTGTTCCACGACAAAAACAGAGAGGAAGACAGAAGAGGAGGAAACAGAGAGAGAACGAGAGAGAGTGAGAGAGAGAGAGAGAGAGAGCGAGAGAGAGAAACAGAGACAGACAGACAGACAGACAGACAGATAGAGCAGAGGGAAGTGATAAGGAAGGCTAGAAAGTGTAAAGTGAGACTTAAGCGTAAAAAATACCCCAGTTTATCATCAAAACTTGGGTACCACTGTCACCGCCATCGACTGCCAACACTATACGTTTCCTTCTTCCTGTTTGTTTCCCGTTCTCTATTTCTTGTCTTTTCTCTTTTTAATTATACGAGTAAAAGAGAGACTGCCCCTGATACGCCAATTCCATATTCTATCTTCATAGCAGGTTTGTCACAGTTTTGTCTGCTTTATCTTAAAATAAATATCATGTAAACCACCGCTGTGAGATGCGAATAGTATATATTATGATATCTTGGGTGCTCGTTTTACAGATTCTGAATACAGGGAGGGCGGACATACATACATACAAACGCACAGACATACAGGTAGGCAAACGGACACACAAACATAAAGACAGACTGACACACAAATATCAATATCATAGCTAGCTAGCTAAATAGATAGATAGATAGATAGATAGATAGATAGATAGATAGATAGATAGATAGATAGATAAATAGATAGATAGATAGTAACAGCTTAGAGTTCATACTGACGTTCCAGTGATTAGAAGCTTTGCGAAGACACAGGTGTTATAGGTATTTGAGATATTTGACATTTGCCATATGGAAGATATTTGCAATTCCTGTAGTTAGTGTGTAAGCTTTGGGAATCTGGAACCTGGGAGGCTAGATTTAAGAGCAATAGTCAAGCCTTCTTTGGATGTCATCTTCGGATAGTTAACGACAGTTTTGAACAGAGAATTATCAATATCCAACCACCTGCCTCTCGTAAAATGGTTATAGATAAAGATGCGTCTTCAAATATAGACACACATATCACTTGCATTGTTTCTTTGTTTGGGGGGTGGATAAAATCTTACGTTGTTGATTACCGTAATATAAAATATAGTATTTGTGGCGTTCCTCACTCGTGTGTGACAGTTTTTGTTGGATATCATAGATAAATTCCATTTCTTTTGATTTCTGCGTCGTTACAGAGAATGTTCTAGTGTAGAATTATGTCTATATCTGCAAGCATGATGAGTAAAAAAAAGGATCGCAATAAAGATACTTTGATTTACCCTACTCCGGCTTGAGGAAATAAGAGAGCAAATATCTAATCCTTTCATGTCACGGATTTTTATTTTTAATTAGTGATATAGAAATTCCATTGTCTGATTTTTTTCCATCAAATCCACATTTTCCATTTCTATAATTTCCGAAAATGTGAGTTATAATCGTTAGCTTTGCTCATAATGGCTAACAAGCTCTCATTTGTAATGTCTTCTTCCTTTCGTTGGTTAAAAAGATGTTGTTTTGCTCAACATTTAACCAAACTGAGTTGAATAAATGAAGGATTGGGTGAAAATTAAATTATGGTAAGTTTTGTGAGTGAATATGAAAGATGGAAACTGTGTGGAAGCCTATCGTATATTTATACACATGTGCATTTGTGGACATGCGCGTACGTCTCTGTTTCCTCCCCTCTCACTCGATATTTAGTGTGGATTTGTATATGTCCCCATAACTTAAGCGTTTGGCAAAAAGCGGCAAATAGAATAATATCCAAAGACTGTAACCAGTAATGACTGTAAGATATGTAAGGTACATCCTTCTAATTACATAATAAGTGGATAATAATGATGACGCAATAAACAAAGATAAGCGAAAATAGGCAAAACTATGACGTAAACTAATGAAGAAAGTTTTTAAACTTAGAATATATTTAGGTCAGGCTTTGTACTGACTTAAACACCGGCGGTCGTACTGATATCAGAATATTTTCAGCGTTAGAAAGTGTTGACGATAGACAGAACAATCATTAACATATATTTAAGAATGGATTTCTATGCTCTATCTAGAAATCTATTACAAACAAGCAGATGTGCTACTTCCCAGGCGTAAATGCAGAAATACTTGCACACATACAAACATATATATATATATGTATTATATATATTTATAGATATACACATAGGTATACACACACATACACACACACACACATGTATCTACAAGCATACATGCAAATATATGTATATGTTTAGTTACAGCCTTTGACAAAAGTGTATATACACGGAAGGTGCAGACCAAGAAATCTACTTTATAATAAAATATGTGGATTACGAGAAAACCGTTTACGAATGTTAATCTTAGGACTACTAAATTAAGGATATACTGTGCAGTATTTCGATAAAGCAGCATTTTGGCTAGGCGTGATTTCGACGAGAGTTTTCACAGTAATCTGTTAGGATCTTTTCTTTCAAATCCGAAATTGATGAATGAAACTATAAGCGGTTGTTTTGGAATCCTGCATTTTGTATAGGCTTCAGATAGGGATATAACCATATATGCAATATCATGAGCTTCTTCGGGACAATTGTTTCGTGTTATTTGCTGTGTGGCATTGTTTACCATTCAGTTAGAATATAATGTGATTATAAAAGACAATTTCTTCAGAATATCAGCAATTTTTCTTTCTTTTTAGAATTTCTGGTTGTCATTAGAGGCATTAACAAAATACTTGCACTTCTCTTTGTGAACGTGTCCCACACTTATTTCATAAAGGATGACCATTGCTTCACTCTTCAAAATGTTTACCTAGGATTATGCTTTGAGTCGACAGAAAAAAGGTATTTAACGGAAACTGATTAATAGATGATTATTCCTCATTAATAATGGCCAGTCCTTCTCAATCACATTCTAATGACCGTGTACAATTTTGAAAGATTCTAGAAGATTTGTGTGTGTCTGTGTGTGTGTGTGTGTGTGTAATAGCCAATGTGTTTTGGTTCTGCAATAACATTGATGTCTTTTTGCAATCGACGTCATTAAGTCTTAGTGCTGAATTTTACTGTTGTTGGCAGCAACGCTTGCATTGAACAGCTAGAGCAATACATTGGGCTGCAACGTATACGATGAATCATATGATCTGTTTAAAGAGGTGAAGTACGAGGTCTGCTTGATGAACTGTTTCCACATGTCTAACGTAATCGAGGCAGAGCTTTCTGAATAACACCAACTAACACATTTACTTGATCTAATACCTTATTCAACGTCGGTCCACCGTAACACAGAGCAACACTTTAAAGCAACACTTATGAGATGACAGTTTCAGAAATACATGAAATACTGACACTTCTTGCGTTTGATCTTTCTTCTTTGTGTATTTAAAAACTAACTACGAGACCTTTTCTCCCTCCATTTTGAAGCGAGGTTTATAGGCTACGGCCGTTAAGGTCTGAAGAGATGCGTGTAAAGCTAAGCACCTTATGAACGCGAAACCCTGGGTAACCCTATAAACCATATCTAACATTCTCTCTCTGTCTCTCTCTGTCTGTCTCTCTCTCTCTCTGTCTCTGTCTCTCTCTCTCTCTCTCTCTCTCTCTCTCTCTCTCTCTATATATATATATATATATATATATATATATATGGAGAGAGGGACAAAATGAGAAAGAAAAAACAAAGGAGAGAGAAAATATACATAAACATACACAATGAATGATGAGAAAAGCAGGCAAATATATAGAATCTTTTCTACTCTAGGTACAAGGCCCGAAACTTTGGAGGAATGTCCAGTCGATTAGTTCGACTACAGTACGCAACTGGGACTTATTCACTCCGAAAAGGAAGGCAAAGTCGACCTCAGCGAAAATTGAACTCAACGAAAAGACAAACGAAATACCGCTAAGCATTTTGCCCAGCGTGCTAACGTTTCTTATTTCTTTATCACCCACAAGGGGCTAAACATAGAAGAGACAAACAAAGACAGACAAAGGGATTAAGTCGATTACATCGACCCAGTGCGTAACTGGTACTTAATTTATCGATCCCGAAAGGATGAAAGGCAAAGTCGACCTCGGCGGCATTTGAACTCAGAATGTAAAGACATACGAAATACCACTAAACATTTCGCCCGTCGTGCTAACGTTTCTGCCATCTCGCCGCCTTAACAAATAAATAGAATACTTCATCACAGATACTGCTCAGGCATATGTGAGAAATATGCAAGTGCTCTCACACATACACACGCACATACGCACACATATACACACGTACATATATGGATAGATAATCTTGCCGAATACATTATTCAGAATGTCATTGATCTCTTCCACAAAATGAAATCGACGTATCAAATTATAAGAAATAAATGAACACATTATAAAAAGAAACAAAAAATATCCTGCGGATACATGCAAACCGTAAAAATTCTTATACATGTTATAAAAATAAGTACTTACTTTAGTAAGTGATATATATATATATATAATTTTTGTTACCAGTGAATGTATTTCACTGAAATAGTATATACTTACGAAGATGAAACAGATTTCTTCATCTAGCCAGCTGTGCTACTTCAAGCTGATGACGAGCAAAGACTCAGAAACATGTCCCTGAATGCAGGCTAGGCTGGGTGGAGGAGTTTGTCTCCCCTTCGTAGGGATAAGGGCACAGGAAATGTGTCAAGGCCTAATAGGAAGCGGTCTGGCTTCTTAGGGCTAAACAGCAGTAGTATATTCCCTTACTGGGACTGTCACGTTAAGTTGGCAGTATACAACTACTTTATATATATATATATATATATATATATATATATATATATATATATATATATATTAATTGATAGGGAAGACGGATTTTACTGTAAGCTTTATTTAGAACGACGATCGTTTCGGATTGTATCTGCACTGCTCCTTAGTGGGTGAGAAATAATATAATGGAATCGAATGCACCACACAGGGCAGAAGAAACCTCATCAGGTTGCATAATACATTACAGTGTTACAATATGTACATTTCGCTATTGTGTGTGCAGGATGGTGGTATGATGCGTGCATTTACAGTAGTTCATATGTATATCTAAATGTATATATGTGTATCTGTGCATGTGTATGTATACGAGTGTGTGAATGTGTGTGCGTATATATACATGCATATATATATATATATTTATGCATGTATGTACGTATGTATGTATGTATGTATGTATGTATGTATGTATGAGTGTGTGTGCGTGTCTGTGTGTAGCCACGTTGCCACGAACGATACGCATGACTAACCATCAAAGATCTCCATAATCTTTAGAACTTTTTTCATTCAAAGGCCATTCTGATCCTCCCATTTATTCTTTGTATTTGATTCTTTACATCCTTTACCTACCAATCTCTGAGTACACATCCAACATCCTGCCTCATCAACACATTATGTAATCTGATGAAGTTTCTTCTGCACTGTGGAGTGCATTCGATTCCATTATATCGTTCTCCACCCACTACGGAGCAATAGAGATGCAAGCCGAAATGATCGTCATCCTAAATAAAGCTTAAAGTACACACCGTCTTCCCAATGAATTATTTAAAACATACTAAACGTGCAGCGAGTAATTCTTACGTAGATCCTGCGACGAAAGTACTGTACCGCGGATGACGCATGGTAGCCATATGTGGTGAAGTGCTCTCAAGCCACACTACTAGGAACGTACACTGAACAAGGTTTGGATACTACATTTTAAAGTCTCCTACCTAAACTTTAATTTTCAGAATAACATGTGTGTGAGAGAGTGTGCGTGTGTGGACGTGTGTGTATATACATATATATATATATATATATATATATATAAATATATATATA
>NC_068981.1:73557792-73564508 GCF_001194135.2 Octopus bimaculoides | reverse complement strand
ATACGCGGGTGTATACGTGTGTGTATGTGAGTCGCGTGCGCTCACTTTTATCGGTTGATTTGAGTCTTCTTTTTTACATTAAATCATTAAGGGACAATTTAGCTTCTTAACATGGCTATAGGGCTATAGGGCTGGCTGTTTAACGCATCAAAAATAAAAAAAGGAGACGTTCAAATAATAATAATAATAATAATAATAATAATCATTGAACCATTTTCTGTTTATGGAGGACCTGAAATTTTTGGTAAATCTGAAAAACAGATCGATTCCTACCAAAACAGTCCAAAAGTGTGGTTGTGACATCGGTATGGAATTTGGCATTACCAAATGCTCAGTACTTAATATAAAAAGGGGGAAGAATGCATCCTGTAGAGGATTGCGGTTACCAACAGGAGAGACGATGGGTGAACCCGATGGGTGAACCCGATGGTAGTGGGTATAGATATTTAGGGATTTGGGACCTGGATGACATTCTACACAGAGAAATGAAAGTCAAGGTCAGCGAGGCGTATCATAAAAGGGTGAAGATAGTGTTGAAATCCAACCTGAATGCCAAAATTTTGACTACCGCAATGAATATCTGAGCTGTTGCGATGGTCAGATATAGTGCGTCCGTCCTCAAATGGACTAAGGGGGAAATATTAACACTGGATAGAAGGACGAGAATGTTGATGATGCTGCATGGGGCGCTACACTCTAAAGCAAACGTAAACAGACTGTATATGGAAAGAACGAATGGTGGCAGAGGACTAATTAGTATGAACTAGTTAGTATGGACTAATTAGTAAGGTGTGAAAGGAGAACGCTTGCCGAGTATTTGATAAATAGTGATGAAGACCTGCTGCAATATGCCGCGAAAGATACAGATGTAAATGCAGATGAAATGATGGGCAAGAAAGAATTTAACCAAAGAGCTGAGGAGAAGAGAAAACAAAACCTTCTTGAAATAAGAATGCGTGGGCAGTTTGAAAGGAATACACAGTAGGTTAAGGATAATACAACATCGTGGGCATGGCTTGAGCGAAGTCATTTGAAGCGTACCACCGAAAGCCTGATCAGTGCTGCACATGACCAGGCTCACGCTACCAATTCAATGAAGTATAACATCTATAAAACTTCTGACACCCAGAAATGCAGACTCTGTGGAAAGAGTGTGGAAAATGTGACCCACTTAGTAAGTGGATGTGAGAGCTTTGCACAAAAAGAATTCAAACGCCGCCACAATAAAGTGTGTGTATCTTCAATGACTTTTATGTCGTAAATACCAATATGAAGTAACAGAAAACTGGTATGAGCATGTACCAAATAAAGTTAATGCAGGTGGATGGAAAAGTAACGATACTCTGGGACTATGGTTTTCAGACAGATCGTGTAATCGAACACTGTCGGCCGGATATTGTCATATTGAATAAGAGAGGCTGTCAGATCATTGATGTAACCATTCCAAATGACATGAATGTTGTAAGTAAAGAGGTTGAAAATATTACCGATTACTCCGAATTGATAGTGGAAATGGCAAGATTGTATGGAATGCGAGAGGGTAATGTAAAAGTGATACCAGTGGTGATCGGAGCGTTGGGCTCAATCCTATTGAAACTTCAAGACTTCTAAAGGCAACTGGGAATCCCATTCAAGATTGATGTCTTGCAAAAAGCAGCCTTATTGGGCACAGCGCACACCTTAAGGAAAGTATTATCTGTTTGAGTTTCTTATTGTGATTTGAAAGATGGCTAAAGACTCCGGTGAATTTTTACCTACACTGTGTTATGAATGAATAATAATAATAATAATAATAATAATAATAATAATAATAATAATAATAATAATAATAATAATAATAATAATAATAATAATAATAATAAGAAGAAGAAGAAGAAGAAGAAGAAGAAGAAGAAGAAGAAGAACAACAACAACAACAACAACAACAATAATAATAATGATAATAATAATAATATTTTTCTTTCTTCATAAATAAATTCAGTTCTTCAGGGCAAATATTATTGAATAGTCATAGAAATGATCTTGTTTTAATTAGTGTTTTATAATTAGCATTTTTTTTTCAATTGATAGAACTGAAACGGTAACTATTTTCTCTCGTTTTGTATTCCTTTTGTATCTTTCGATTCTCTTCAACGAAATAAAGACCGTTCTGCGGCGGCAGCTGCAGAATGATTTGTCAAAAACAAATTGCAAAGATTAAAATATTCTCACATAATTTCATTGAGATCATTGACATAAATATAATGCATTCAATTATATACTCTGCTTTTTAAACCATCCATTAGAATTATAACATTTAGTGGAATCTGTAAACGGTTTAGTGATTTTCAGCTAAAATTAAAAAGTTCAGTGGATTAAGGCTCTGCTAATGAGGAGTATCTTGCTTTTAATTGGCCAATTGTTGTGCTAATAATTTCGTGGTAGCGCATTCTATAAATGTTGTAGGTCAATAGATTTATACTTGGATCTCTTTAACTTGGATTGCTGCATCGGTAACATACATTTCCTCTGGTATTTCATAAAACATTGAAAAGCTTATATTCGAGTACGTTTCTATATTTCATTTTGTGTTTCTTTTGCTCTTTAGAATATATTACATCAAGTCTTTTAATCCAAAATATGTTAAATAAGGCACCAGTGAAGGTAACTATATCTCTAATTCTAATAAAAACACGCAATCAGAATCTTTTAAAATGCAGAATTTATAGTGCTCTGACCTCATGCTTCAGGATTCTCACTGATGTTTTAAAAGAAAACTGATTAGGAAATAGCAATTTTCTTTAGAAGTATTAATGAGACGTGACGAATAATTCCATTTTGTTGCTGCTGCTTTGAAAATAGTCCTTTTGGGTAATTTCGTAAAAACATATCCAGTTCATTTATTTTTTTTAAGAAATGCTTTTTTGTTCTTTTATAGCAGAGCATGCCTGTGAAAGAACTAAGTTCACTGCATGAGCACAACACTGAATAAAGATGAGAGATTAATATTTCTTCCATAGTAAGGCGGCGAGCAGACAGAATCGTTAGCATGCTGCTCAAAATGCTTAGTGACATTTCGCCCGTCTTTACGTTCTGAGTTCAAATTCTGCTGAGGTTGATTTTTGCCTTTCATCCTTTCGGGATCGATAAAATGAGTACCAGTCGAGCACTGGGATCGATGTAATCGATTTACCCATCCCCTGACATTACTGGCTTTGTACCAAAGTCTGAGACCAAAATTTCTCCCCAGTTTTTTTTTTCACTGCCACAGTTAATTTTCCTGCCACTACAGTAGCACCATCATAGGTTGGTGCAATCAATTTATTTCCAAACTTACACAATTCAATACATTTAAGGACATATTCAAATAGAAGTATTTGCTAAATTAACATGATTAACACCGATATAGCGTTCTTTCGCAACGGAATCGTTCGCAACATAACGTAAACAAGTTGACTGTTGCAAATAGTTCGATATATCGGATACTTCATTTACAAAGAATAGCAAAAAATTTAGCTTAATTACGTTTTTTTTTTTTAGTTCATTCAACATTAATTTTTATCATGCATTGATCAAGTCATTCTGAATTCTTTTCGAGAGACCCGAGAAACTGTAGGTATATGGCTTGTCACTTTTTCGCCATACTAATTTTTCTTTTGCTTTGTTTTTTTTAATGATTCTCGCGATTATTGGATGCTTCAGATACAAAATCACCACGAAGTGGATAATTCTTGGCGATCTAAAGAAGTAGACGCATCGATCAATCTCCACAAAGTAGCTCTGTTATAACTTTATTATGCTACCGTGTGGTGTCTTTTATTTGTACTAGTTGTAAGTCTGCGAACATTTCCAAATATATTAAGATTGATGAGATATTTCATGTATCTTTGAAAATGTTCATGTTTTAGCATGGACCATACACAGATTATGTAGACCATCGTAATCTTTCTCATTGTAAATAATCCCTTCTAAACTAAATAACAAGCATCGCCTGCAAAATAATTTAAGTGTTTTCTTTTATATGAAATTAACTTGAAAATGTTTCATACATTTCTATTCGGAACTTTAGAAATTAGTTAATTTCACTACTCCTCTGCCATAATATATATATTTTTCCCCTTCAAAGGAATTTTTTAAAAAACTGTTTTTCAAACTTTCCTTCATAACGCACATTTCAGTCTTTTAGACCGAAATGCAGTAACGTAATGAAGTTAAACAAAACAAAGTTCAAAAGACATTTAAGATCAAATATAATCGGCGATGTTTTGATGTGCCTCTGCATGTGTGTGTATGTGTGTATCTGTTTAAGTGTGTACCCTTTCTGTGAATTGAAAAACGTTCCCTTAAGTTTGAATAATACGGAAGGCAATCTTATTACGGGTTTATTAGATAACGATTTACAACGAAAGATGTAAAAATGTATTCTTTTCGGATGTTAGCTATCAGACAGAATATTTAATAAATCTTTGTTTACCGTGTAAATTGTCTTTCTTGATTTGCGAAACTTGTGTGTTTTAGTAATTGATTAGTGTAACAAAGTTAATTAGACTGAAAAAAAGAAAGATGGTTTAAGTGATATGTATCAAATAACTTCTATTTCATAATGCTTTCTAACATCGGTCAATTGATCATAACTTGTATTCGCTCTACCATTACTTGTGAATAAATCGGCTACTTAGTGACATCAGACACTAACAAATTAGAATAGTGACTGACCCTCAACCTCAAGAGTAAACTGAACGTGTAGATTAATAAAACGAAATTAAAATTCAATTTTAACGTGATAAAGTATTAGTAAACAAACAACTTATTTGTTTGCAAATTAATATGTTAGTAAAAAAATTAGAACACCTGTATCAAAAGGTAGAGTCAATAATGAAACCACTTGCATGGCATAAATGAGAGGCAAAGGAACTGAAATGAGATAAGTGTATATAATTAATATAGCGTAGCACAATATGATTATGTAATGGCATGTCTGCTAAATAGCTATGATGCCTATAATAATAAGAATAGGACAGGACAGTATTTACATTGGAAAATATGTAAACGCTACAAAATCAGCACTCCTGCTTACTGGTATAAACATCATCTTGAGCCAGTCATTGAAGGTAGAAATGTTACTATCCTCTGGTATTTTCCAGTCAACACCGACAGAAAGATCCAGGCTAATCGACCAGACATAGTCATTAAAGACGGGGAAGAAAATACTTGTAGACTAATACATGTACGTTTTCCTACTGATAAAAATATATCTGTTGAGGGATTTGACAAATTAAATAAATATAAGGTCCTTGAAATTGAAATACAAAAGATGTGGCATCTTGAAGCGACAACCGTTTTTTTTTATTGTGGTCCCCTGGGTATGATGGAAAAGGGATGTCAGAAATATCTTGATAATATCCCAGGAGAACCAGGTCTCAGAGAAATCCAAAAGATTGTGCCGACAAGTACTGCCCACATCCTTAGAAAATCCCTATCAATTTTAATATCTGTGTTGTATTACATGAAGAAATTTCGCTGCTGTCCCCGTCTTACTGCAACATCTCTTATCCTTCACTCGCTCTAGGACGCTGTGTGTATCTCGGCATGTGATTGTAACAAACTTGCAGATTAAAACTAAATAATAATAATAAAAATAATAATTATGTAAAACACTTTAAATATAGTGAAAATAAAAGCATCACAACAAACCATAGCACATACCCAAAGCACACAGTGTTGTGCTCGGTAGTGCAGTGAAAGCACGTGATAAAAATAAGACTACTGAATAATAATAATAATAATAATAATAATAATAATAATAATAATAATAATAATAATAATAATAATAATAATTCTTCCTACAAAAGGCTCAGAACGTAAAGACGGATGAAATACCGCTGAGCATTTCCTCCGGCGTGCTAAAAATTCTTCTAGCTTGCCTTATTATTATTATTATTATTATTATTATTATTATTATTATTGTTATTATCATCATCATCATCATTATTGTTATTATTATTATTATTATTATTATTATTATTATTATTATTATTATTATTATTATTATTATTATTATTATTATTATATGTTTGACTTTTGCTTTGCATTTGTACAAGTTGGATCCAAGTCTCACCCAGAGACCTCAAGAGACAACAAGTTAGAAGTTCAAGTTGGTGTTATGACTAGGGTGCCATATATTTGGTTTTGCACAAAGTATTGTTCTAGAGAATTTTTTTATTTTATTTATGTGTTTCAGCCAAGTGGCTGCGGTCATGCTGGTGCACCGTTTAAGAAAAGATAAGAAAATTATTATAAGTTTGTTTTAAAATTTGAGATTACATAAACTGAAGATTACGTAGGACATGGGCAATTCCCAGGTCCACAACTCTTCAATGCTCCGCCCCCGCAAAAAAAAAGAAACTTACACAATGTACATGTAGATGTTTTCAAAATGAACTGAACAGTCTCCTATTCACGATAGCAGGCGTAGAACATCTCAGCCAGAAGTGCAGATGAGGGAGTGTCAAACTCCCTCATATGCAGAATGAACCGTCAGTCAGTGTAAAAGCACGTACGGAGTGGTGAAGAAACCGGCCAAATAAGAATGCTATGGAAAAGGTAGAAAATCACGTTAATGACCTAACATGACCGCAGCGGCATGCCTGAAACGCATTAAAAAAAAAGAGAAATGTGTGTGTGTGTGTGTGTGTGTGTGTGTGTGTGTGTGTGTGTGTGTGTGTGTGTGTGTGTGT
>NC_068981.1:73551826-73557531 GCF_001194135.2 Octopus bimaculoides | reverse complement strand
TATATATATATATATATATATATATACACATATATATATATGTATGTATGCATGTATGTATGTATGTATGTATGTATGTATTTATGTATGTATGTACGCATGTATGTATGTATGTATGTATGCACGCATGTATGTATGTATGTATGTAAGTATGTATGTATGTATGTATGTATGTATGTGTGTATGTATGTATGCATGTGCAGAGATATGAAGTGAGAGGGGTGAGAGATGTTAAGAAGTAGGAAGTAGATAAATAGATATAAGTGTTTATATGGATGTGTGTAAGTGGTTAGTCAATAAGTATTCAATGCATCTGTCTATTCTTGCTAGAAGGTAAAGATTATGGTTAGATGTTTGGAGCAAATTAAAGAGCCAGGTTTGAAATGAAGAGTGTCGTGATTGCGTGGAAAAACTCGAGGCATTAAACTCTGTTCAGCAATAATGACACCAGCAACAATTTGACGTCATCCAATAAGAAATAAATCAATTGTATGTTAGTTAATACTATGTTGGCATGCAATCCCATTTGTCATGTTAACGTTAGGACGTTTTCTGAAACGCTCCGTTATTTCCATAGTATGTTCCTTAACGCATCATAAACTAATCGATAATGTTAAACATGGAAAAATAGAAGTCAACATCAAAGTGTAAATCTGAAACACGTCTCCATCCATATCATTGGTTCTCAAAATGGGCACTATATCCCCAATGCTGTCAGAGGCTGCTGATAGTTATTAAGCGGTCATTACATGCGATGCCATTCCCTAAGTTAATGGTAGGTTTGTTCCTGCCACACCTTTTAACACTTATGTTTGTTAATATTTTGTAGTATTACGTGATCCATGATTCTTGATAACGATATAGGGTAAAAAAAAAACTATTGTAAATGAAGTGCGGTGTAAAATGGAGTGATTTGGAAAAGTTTTAGAATCTCTGCTCCACACAACAATGGGTTAAATGCAAATATTTACCAAATGTGGGTCCCTAAAGGGCTTCAAATTTGCTAATTTCCTTTCTAGCATAGAGTATCTAACAATTCAGTGTAAACATGTTATTCTAAAAAAGACCCAGATTATACGAACGAACGAAGAAAATGGTAAGGAATAGTTCAACATGAAAACAATAGCACCCTTCCACAAATCATGGTCTACTCTTTTAAATAACAAAATACACATTGCAGAAGATAGGCACTCATATACATGCAGAGGGGATTGTAAAAGCCGTAATATTTTGTTCAACAGTCTGTTTAATCCAGATTGACTAGAATTAAATAACATGGGAGACCTACTGTATGTTATACTAGGATTGTAATATATATAAAGATCACATACTCTCAGGAATCCAGAAGTTTTCCTTCAGTATATTTTAAATCAATGAAACATCTAGGTTTTATCCTATTGACGATTTCCTAAATGTGGAAATACCTGATCTAAACATCACAAGAAGATGGTTAGGAACACACTTGGATTTAATAATGATTACTGAGATGAAAAAGGTATTTTTGACGAGATATGCATATACATATACACACACCCTCACACGCACGCACTCATACACACACACATACATCATACACATACATACATACATACATACATACATATATACATACATACATGCATACACATACACACATGCATACATACACACATACATACATAAATTACATACATCCATACATACATACATATATACATACATACATATATACATACATACATACATGTATGATTGGACGTTTGATGAGATCCGAGCCATTGATGTGAAAACCCGAAAGATACTACCAAGCACACATAATTACCACATAAACAGTAACAAAGACAACCACTACCGAAAACGTAAACAAGGCGACAGAGGCTTAACATCGATCTAAAATGCCTTTGAATGTCGTATCATATCATTTCGGCAACATCTTTTAACCACCAAGTGTCGAAGTACATCCCTTGACCAAGTTTGCATACATGAGGCTGATAACATCATAAGACTTAGAAGATAGCTTCTTGAGCAACATTCTTTGTCTGATAACCTAGAATATATGCCCAAAGAAGTCACACGACTCTACCGTAACATATCATCAGATGAAAGGATGAGCTTTTATAAACAGAAGACTATGCATGGAAATGTTAGTCGAAAGCTCCGAGATGATAGCACCATCGATCAACAAAGCAGTTTATCATGGACCAATAGCCAGATTACTACCTCCCACTTTGAATGGTATGCGTTTGCAATTCATGAACAGGAAATATCAACCAAGTACCTGAGGCACAAAAGTGATAGAGGTGCAGGAAAAGTAGTAAAATGTAACAACCGATGCAGACTTTGTCGAGTTAACGCCGAAGATATCATTCAAATCATAAGCAGTTATCCGAAAATCTCAACACGGTATTATCTACCGATGAGACATGATGCAGCTAGGACACTCCGTAACGAAATCCGTTAGAAGGATAACTACAAGGACAAAAAAAAAAGAACCCACGGTATGTATGATAGAAGCCATAGCCACACATAATAAATAGGTGGAATGTCTCCGTGAAGACCTCAATAAAATGTAAGCACAACAGGCCTGATATAATGATTTGGGATAAAGAGAAACTGTGCACAGTTATGAAAATTAGCTGACCAGCGAATGTTAAAATACAGCAGAAGCAGAAGATCAGTGAAAAAGAGAATACCTACACTGAACTATTGAAAAATCTGCAGTTACTCTATCCAGATTACAAGTTCAGATTTATACCTGTAATTATTGGGGCCCTGGTACATGTAGTACACTGCCTAAATACCAATCTTGGGGAATTAGACTTCTTAAAACCAGAAAGGGGTAAGTCCACAGATCCAATCCATCACTGGAACTGTAAAAATCTGTAAAATTTCCCAGAAATTTATCATTTAAATATATATGAGCATGTCTAGATATGTTTACATACATAAAGCGAAGCATACAAATCTGCACAAACAAAAATACCCTGGTATTGATGTTGAAATTCCAATGGAGGAGCCTTGAATCTAGGTTAGAAACCGGCTCTCTCTATTGGCAAGAAATCTTGAAATAAAACTGAACAATGATATTCATTCTTGTAAGCAGCAATAAAAAAAGACTGAAACGTATAAAAGAATAAAGGACTAAAAGAGTAAGAAAAAATATACATATAGATGAGTGTATATGCATGTATGTGTGAGTGAGGTGATTATTCTTTTCGGCATGTAAAAATGATTTTGCTACAAGATTCCTTTCAACTGCAATAGTCAAGTCACAATAGACCCCTTTTTAAGTATGTGTACTCGGGAACAACATAATCTATAATATTAAATGTATAAGGCGGCGAGCAGGCAGAATCATTAGGGCGCCGGGCGAAATGCATAGCGGCGTTTCGTCCGTCTTTACGTTCTGAGATCAAATTCCGCCTAGGTCAACTTTGCCTTTCAGCCTTTCGAGATCAATAAAATAAGTACCCCTTGCAAACTAAGATCGATGTAATCGACTTACCCACACTCTCGAGTTTGTTGGCCTTATGTCTGGACTTGAAACCATTATTAGGTATTAATACAAATACCTAAGTAACGTTACTCCAAAAATGACTCTTTTTGTTCTATGGCAGTAAATATTATCTACTGATTATTTGAGAACGCGGCTATTATTTCCTTCACACTTTGCTTGGGTAAACTGATATCGTTATATTGACATTTATCTAATTCTTCTAAGAAAATGGGCGAATTTATACATTTTCTTTCCCATAGGATCGTAAAAAAAATCAAATGAATCAAACTTAACACGTATTTATGCATGGGTTATGGAAAAGAGAACAGTTCACAAAATAGATATTTTTCAAGATTTACCTGACAACCCAGGCATTTGAGTTGAGAGCCTAGTGAACATCCAGCTTGAACTGCCTGGTATTATTGAAAGAAATGTCTGAATGATACACCAAGTGTGGCTTCACATACAAGACTCTTGAAGCATTGGCGGAGAAAAGTAAATTTAGCTTATCCCGTATTAGTTTATATCCACACAATCTGGTTTTTACCTGTCAGGTGATGTAGGTTCCCTTATTAAGCTTTTAAAGCAAAAATAACAACAATAAAGTCCCACAGCAATTTATGTTCGGCATAGTAAAGAAATATCATTATTCACAAACTCACAAAATTCGCGAGGTTTTTTCCTACAACAACTTTATCTGAGTTGGCAGCTATGCAATATCTCACAGCTTTGGGAATAACCAAACGTATTCTGCTTCAATAACAGCACCGGTAGTTGGCGCATCTTTCTCAAACTGTTCGTAAAGTGCCTTAGCGTTTTTCTTTTAATAAATAAATACTTTACTCACCGAATCACTTATGTTTTCTTTTCTTTCCTCTTTTTGATATACAGTTGTGAATGATTCTTCAGCTCATTGCTTTGTGATGTATGAGTGTTAACTTGCATCATAGACCTTTGACCATCGATGCATTTTTAAGCTAGTGAATTTCTTCTTTTTTTAATGGTACAGATTGCAGATTTGCTCAAACCATACATTAATATCATATAAATTAACGCTACTTCTTTAGAAATTATATATATATATATATATATATATATATATATATATATATATATATAGAGAGAGAGAGAGAGAGAGAGAGAGAGAGAGAGACAGAGAGAGAGAGAGACAGACAGACAGACAGACAGAGTGGTGGTATGCTGTCAACTTAATGTGACAGTCCCATGAAAGGAAATTACACTACTGCTATTTAGCCCTAGGAAGCAGCATCGCTTCCTGTCGGTCTTGATACATTTTCTGTGTGTCCTTATGTTTACAAAGGGGGAGATAAGCACCTCCACCCAGTGAAGCCAGCATCCAGAGACTAGTTTCTGAGACATTACTCGTCATCAGTCTGGAGTAGTCTCTAGATGCCGCCTTAGCTGTGTGGAGGTGCTTATCACTCCTTTTGTAAACATAAGCATACAGAAAAGGTACCAAGGACGACAGGAAGCGGTGCTGCTTCCTAAGGCTAAATAGCAGTACTATTATTCCATTTCATGATTTTTGGAATAAATTCTAGGCCGTAATAAAGTTCAAGCAGTATCTCTTTCCAAGCACGCACGCACGCACGCATACTCACACACACACACACACACATTTTTTCTCTGCTATCGTCATTCATGGAACCTCTGCGGCGATCACACTTCACGCACTTTACTTCCAAGCACTGCTATAAAGACAAGAAGTGAACGAGAACGTTATAATTTAGTGTGCATGCGCGACAGAGTTCAAGGTCAATGTCTGCTACTCACATTCCCTCTGCGTACTTTAGTTCCGTTACCATAGCAACTTATTCATCAGACATTATATATATATATAAATATATATATATATATATATATATATATATATATATATATATATCCATCTAATATAGGAGAAAATTTTCAAAAAATTTTATCAGTGGCCAGCATATTAAAAAATACTTTTTAAGGTGAAAATTATAAACAACTTATAAATAAGTGCAAAAGAAAAAAATCCTGCGCCAAATATGCCGAGAAATAGACTTTAAATCGTCAATAACCACATATAATTCATCACTAAAAGCACGCATCTCGAAGCAAACTGACAGAAATTTCAGCAGGTACACCCAGATCAAACATATATACACGATATTATTGATGATATATATATATATATATATTGAGATAGAAATGGTAAAACAATAAAGAATGAAAGAATATATAT
>NC_068981.1:73535923-73551816 GCF_001194135.2 Octopus bimaculoides | reverse complement strand
GAATGAAAGAATATATATATATATATATATATATATATATAAAGGAGAAATAATCTATATTAAATCGCTGAGCAAGATATAAACAGTAGCAGTACGGAACCGTAACATATAATCGCCGACCAAGTGTGGCATCCTATACAGGACAGTGTTACTGCCATTTATAACCCCAGGAAGACATCTCCAACTAGCTAACGGCACACACACGCAGATACATACATACATACATACATACATACATACATACATACATACATACATACATGCATACGTACATACGATTAAAGCACGACTGTTTTCTGTTTAGAATATAAGACGTTTCCCCGTTCTATTATATTCCTTACTGTTATGGGAGTTTCTCTATAGATTTTTCTAGTTACATTTGATTAAGGTTAAAAAAAGGCTATATTGTTCTCATGTCATAGTGTCAAGATATAGAATGTCCTGAGTCATGCATTTTGCTTACATAAATAAAGACACATCAGCACAAGACCACAAACTGATATTGTCATGTGATACAACAGGAAGTGACCTCTGGATGCTTAACTGTAAAAGTTGACCTTTACGAAATTTGAACTTAAAACACGATACTTTGTTTATATATTGCTTGTATTCCTAGCTATTACTAACAATAATGAGACTGGCGAGGAACAGTGACAAATGTGCCTGGTGTTTGGTGTTTTGACGCAGTCTCTATTTTGTATGCTAAAGAATAGTGTTGTAGTGATATTAAGAATTATTATATTTTTCAGTTATTCCTGTTTCTTTTAACGAGTATTATATATATATATATACATATATATATATGTGTGTGTGTGTGTGTGTGTGTGTGTGTGTGTGTGTGTGTGTGTGTGTGTGTGTGTGTGTGTGTGTGTGTGTGTGTGTGTGTGTGTGCCATAATATAATAAACAAAGCAACCAGTTTTCAAGACGTTGAAGACCACTTTGCGAAACTTCGAGATTTAGTAGAGATAGCAGCCAAAATTTCTTACAAACCTTTCTCACCATAGTAACGGAATGATGCATTGCATAACGTAAAACGACTTTCGTTACATTGAGAGTTCAACGGTACGGTAAAAAAAAACAGAGAAACGAAAGAAAAGCCAGTAAGATATAACTAGATATAGCTTAAGTTTCACCTTATTAAAGTTAAGTTGTTGTTGGCACTCCGTCTCTTACGACGTCGAGGGTTCCAGTTGATCCGATCAACGGAACAGCCTGCTCGTGAAATTAACGTGCAAGTGGCTGAGCACTCCACAGACATGTGTACCCTTAACGTAGTTCTCGGGGATATTCAGCGTGACATAGTGTGACAAGGCTGACCCTTTGAATTACAGGCACAACAGGAAGTAAGAGAGAGAAAATTGTGGTGAAAGAGTACAGCAGGGTTCGCCACCATCCCCTGCCGGAGTCTCGTGGAGCTTTAGGTGTTTTCGCTCAATAAACACTCACAATGCCCGGTCTGGGAATGGAAACCACGATCCTGTGACCGCGAGTCCGCTGCCCTAACCACTGGGCCATTGCGCCTCCACATTAAAGTTAAGATACAGTATGGAACAAGTGTTGACAGATCATCTTCAGTAAGGCGAAGTGGTAGAGGCGTTAAAACATCGAACAGTATATTTTGTATTATTTATTCAGTTTCTTATGTCCTGAATTCAAATCCTACCGATCTCAGTGTGTCTTGCATTCTTCCAGAGTCGATAAGTAAACGTTCTAGAGCGGAGGACCGGTGGAATTGTTAAGATCGGGATGCTTTACCGAATTTGATCCGGCTCTTTATGCTTTGAATTGAAACCCTGCAGTAGACTAATTGCATGGTAGACTTACGATTTACCTCCAACGCCTGGGCAGAGTGACCCTAGAGAGTCTTGTTAGTTGAAAACATTCGAGCAAGATTTCTGTTTTAGGATACCTTCCCCAGTATGTGGAAGGTATCTTAAAAACCTGCCAGAAAGGGAACGATCATGCTCGACGAGAAAACACCGACCGAACGACGAAATTTGAGCATACAGTAACGAAAATACATCATGTGAGGTTAAATTCTCAAAGCGATGACACCGCTCGAAACAGACACAATAATTGTTAGAAAGGAAATGCATTTCAGAAACAACGAAAGTACTTAGAAGAATCATTATCAACAATAGATGTAAGATTAGGAGAGCAACCTACCGTCAACTACTTATATAAATTAAACAAAATATAAAACATATTCCAAAAGTCAACTTAAATACAATTCCACTTGCATAACAGAAATAGCTAACCTTATTAGAACAAGGATACCGTCAATGGAATAGACAAGGAAACATCAAAACAAATACCTCAAAGAAAATTATCAATCATTTGTACCCAGCCTAAATCATATAACAAACAGCATTGACAACTACGATAACCAGTTCACACGTCATGCTACAATAATGACGTTAAGTAACACACCAAGACTTCACCAGCGTGCAAATTGATTTAACAAACTCTTCGAAATCACTTACCAAAATATACACTCAAAGAACATAGAAATACATAACGTAAGTCAATTATCTACTTCGACCAGAAACCTTTGCCATTTCTTCCACCAGGCACTAACAACGCAACAAGAAAATTCAAAAACTCAAAAACTCAGACTGGGAGTTGATAAATTTTGAAGTATGCAGATAAAGCACTTGCTGTCTACTTCGGAGTGATTTCTAATTAAAAGGTAATATGAAAATAAAGTCAAAGGACACTCAACTGATAGAACCATTAGAGCGTCAGACAAAATACATTAATATTTAGTTATGGTAATTTACATACTGTGTTGATAAAATAAAGTACCAGTGAAGCACTTTGATTGGTATTATAGGCTTACTTTTTTTGCTCTGCAAATTTTTGGCCTTGTGCATAAATTAGAAATTAAGTATAAGGATCTACAGTCAAAACACTAAAATCCAACGAAAATAATGTGTTTATTATCATAACTTCCAAACCATTATCTGAAACAAGCACGCCTATATACAGGAATTGAAATTGCTCCAATAATATTCTTTTCAATTACTCCCTTTCCAAAATAGCCTCTGTGATTAGAGACTATAAATAACAAGGCCAAATTCAACTTCTATCGTTCAGCATCTGTAGACCTGTGTCGGAGTGTCACAGAATTTGTAATGACGATAAAAAGTATGCATAAAAGGCCTATATATGCATAAACTCCAAATATCAGCAAATAGATATAAGAAAATTTGAAAAAATAAAAACAGGTACGAACTGAGGAGAGAGGCATGTTTTAAGTGCATATGCAGCAAAAACAGTTGTTTCTTACGCATACATTTGCATGCCCACATACCCCAAACCCAACCATTCACTCCTATACAACGGGAAAGATAGAGAGAAAGAAAGAGAGGTATACATACATACTTGCATACATACATTCACCCATGCATAAATATATGGTTATATCTTGCCTATTTGACGAGAAATATTACAGATACCTTGGAATAGATGAAAATCTATACTGCGATGCAAGTTATAACATGGAACACATGAGCGAAGTACGACGCTGAGATAAAAATATGCTCCTCACAACTCTACGCACACAATAAATCAGTTACCCAGAATGTGTGCTGTATTAGTAATCATACCAAAATGTTGTTATGATCACTGGATATGAGTTCTGAGCCTTTGATGTTAAAATCTAAAAACTGTCAACCGGCACCTGAAATTTTTACAACAACGACTGCCAGTGAATAAAGCGAAAACAATGAAGAAGAGGTTTAACAACGATTCAATGTGGAATCGTATCCTTTCAACAAGCTTTACTTAACTTCCCAGCGTCCAATTGCTTCCACGTATGTATACATCAGGCAGATAACATTATGAGATTTGGAAAAAAGATTCTCGGGAAGTGTTCTCTGACTGATGACCAAGGATATGCATCTTGAAAATTGACATAAAAGTACAGCCATATATCATCAGAGAAAAAGCTGTACGCATTTCAACAGAAGATGCTAGCTAAATTGACAGTGACGTATATGCCCAAAATCGTCAGCCTTAGACCAACAACCGATACACAGCTTTTAACTTTGAAGAGTATACTTATCTAATCCAAGAAGGGGAAATATTAATAAGAGTCCTGGTGCACAAAACAAAGAAGAATAGAACAAGAAATAGGGATGCAAGATAAAACTTAAACTATGCCAAATAAAGATCCGTTAAAAGGAGGCTACAGTTATTTCCAATAATAGTACCTCTCATTTGTTTAAAAGTTTCCTTCCTGTTTAATACTAAAATACCCATTGTATCTAATATTAAAAATATTAGATTTTTCATATATATATATAATTCCTAATGCATTCGAAAACGGAGTTGCCGATTTTGTCGCATGGGGTATCAAAGGATTCAGTAATCTTTCGACTACAAAATAAATTTTATTTTCATTTGTATATTTGCATTAAAAAAATTTAACACTGTAATCTTTCTATAAGACAGCTATCGTAAACAACACTTTATACCACGACGACAACGTGGTATATGAGCGTGTACCTTAAAAGACATCCATTTCTCTATATTTTATGAGGAAATACAGTCGCTCACTTTCTCTTTCACATGCACACGCACACATACATACAAAAAAGATGTATGCATATGTATTTATATATGTGTATATGAAATATAATGTGTGTGTGAAAGAGAAAGAGAGAAAGAAGGTGAGTGTTACTTACATATACATTCAAAAATACATGAAAACATACAACGTCACTCACTCTCTCTTTCTCTCTCTCTCTCTCACATACACACAGACACGCACACACACACACACACACACACACACACACTCGTCCATTTCATATACACGTACATACATCTTTTATTTGCTCTTCTCTTGCACTTTCTGTTCTAACTTCAAAGCAAATGTCGCTTTTTCACTGTCTCCTCTCTTGCAATTTCTGCTCTCTTCAAAGCAGAAAGAAATAAAAAATTTTTACGGAAATTAACGAAGAATCATAAGATCCTATATGATCGACCATATGATCGAGTTGACTACTTTTCTGCTTCAAACGAAAGAATGCTATAAAATATCTTCCTATGGTCCATACACACACGCGCGCGCGATAAAACTTCTGTTATTTCTTGCTATGTGCACGCGCAAAATTACAGCTCAAATCCAATTGAAATCATCCTTTCCTATTCTGTAATTCGTGCTTGTGATGACCGGTATTTAAAAACCTGATCTTCGATATAAACTTAAAAGGAAGTTCTGCCAGAAATCCTTACTTTACCTGTTGTTTCTAGAATGTCCCACATGACATCTGTGCCCCTCCACCCCCAGATTTTTTCCTAAATTTCTTCCGATTCCTATGTTTTCAATCCAAGGGATTAGAGTTTCTCCCAAGAAATACGTTCTCAATATTTTAATTTTCTCCGTTCCCACCCCCGATTTCTTAATTTTTTAAACTTTTTTCGAAATTTGTTCTTGCTTATCCACGGAGGGAGAAGGGGGGGGGGGAACAGAGTACGAATCTTTAAGATTTTTCTTCTTTCTATTTTCTTAAAGAAACACTAAAATCTCCTTTCCAAACATCTACCCATCTCACCACCACTTTCAAAAAGCTACAAACTCCCAATATTTCATTTTTAGCATTTTGGAAAGCGGGAAAGTTTCTTCAGAAATAATGCCATTAACCTGTTCTATCATGTAAGGTTTTCTGGTGGTGGTCTGAATTTATTTTACGTCGGCTATTTCAGAACAATTTTACGCATTCGTGAAACATCAGACGAAAGTGAAATATTGAGTGTTTTTAGATTTTTGAAAGCGGCTAAGTGATGGGTGGACAATGTGGGAGAAATGGCTTTGAGTGTTTCTTTAAGAAAAGTTAAACTTTAAAAAGAAAATATTTCTCAGATTCGTAATGTCTGTATTTTTCTTCATGGATTTAAAAAAGAATTCGAAAAATGTTACAAACTAAGAAATTGCGGTGGGGACGGGGGAGGAATTAAAATTTAAAAAAACGTGATTTCTGAATAAACCTCCTTTTATACGTGGAACAATACATAGTTTGTGATCCTTCTTAAGAACAGAAAGCACTTTCATGCAAACCCATGCTAATTGTACCCTCCCCCTTTACTTTTAAACAAAGAATAACTTCTAGTTCATTATATATCAGGTGTGCTGATTCTGCTCATAAGAAAGAAACAAATAATACAATGTGGCTGTAAGTTATAACATTTGGGGCAACGCTGGGATGCGTTGGTAGTGTGTGTGTGCGTGTGTGTGTGTGTGTGTGTGTGTGTGTGTGTGTGTGTGTGCCCATACATTAACTTTAACCTATTAGTTTAAATATGCCTGCCTCTTCTAGTTTTGAGTTTGGATTATTATACTCTGTACAAAAATGTGCACATGCCTTAATCTTCATTAGGTCCTGAAGTTTTTCTTAAGAATTCTTGATAGTCATTCATTTAATAATGCCGGTTAATTGCATAATTTGATTAGTTGTACAATTTTTTCAAAACATCTAACGATTAAGCCGCCAATTTATGCGAAATTAATTGTTAATTTCATATGCAAATGACGTCAATTTCAGTAATTACGTAACATTTGTGTATATTTTTTAAAATTCCGAGTAAAATCTTTCAAAATGTCGCTTGAAATATAATATGTTTTAATATGAAGAGTGATAGCGATAACTTCCGTTTTCTGTTTGATGGGGGTAAAATGACAAGTAGTCAATACTTGATGTTTACAAACAATCAATGTCAAAGAATTAAAAGAATTCAGGTTTCTTTCATCATTTCAATAAGTTAAAAACTGTCGAAGCTCGGATTGAAAGTGTAATAAAATCTTCAATAATTATATTTTTAATTTAGATAAAATTGGTAAGACAAAATGGTGAAGAGATGCCTTTTTATTTTATTTATTTATCTATTTATTTTTCATTGTTGACAATTTTATCCTTCGAATGGCCTAGTTAGTTCTTTCTTAATACGTATGACCATAGTTGTTATCATTAAGTAGAACAAGGATATCCGGATATAAGCTTCGGTAAATGAAGAATATCAAGTTTAATTGAAAAACCTTCATGATTAATGAAAAACAAGTCAAATGATTTTTATACCAGTACATTTCTATTGAAAAATAGCTTGGTCTAGTTTGAGTGCAAGTGAATTACGTATATTCCAAACGTACTGTAAATAAAAAAAAAAAATTTTATGCTACAGGCAATATATAATCTTACAAATCATCGCATATCGCGCTGATTCGGTAAAGAGCATACTTCGGTTAATTGCATAAAGATTAAATCACCTGAGTTATATAACTATTATATTATAGTGAGTAAAGCATGCATGGGTCACCTTTTTGAGAAGAGGGCTGCATGAGATATGGCTCATTAACAAGCTTGCCCCACTACTAAAAACATTCAAGGTAAGTTTTCGTTAAGCGTGCCATTCAATAAGTCCAGCGGGTCATAGTTTGCCCATGACTTCTATAAAGTGTCAGTCACTAAACCGCACATACACGACAAAAGGTCTATACATTAAATGCTACCTTAAAATAGAATTGAGATAAGTATAACTATATATGCATTTGAAATTGATGTCATGATTCCTCGAAAATTTTATTCTTATAATATTGTATAATTGTGCAAAGCGAGATTGAAGTAAGCTTATTCAAACAAGCATATATACTTTTTCTAATTTTAGCACACGCCACCAGTTTTAAAAAGAGGGAGTCGGTCGATACCACCGACCCATGTACTTAACAAGTGATTTATTTTATCGAACCCAAAAGATAAAATGTGAAGTCGACTTCAACGGAATTTGAACTCAAAACCTAAACTACTGGAAGAAATGCCGTTAAATATTTTATCCAACGCGCTAATTATTGCGCCAGCTCACAAGTCTAAATTTTGGTATAGGATCAGCAGGTTTTGAACATAAAGGGGTGCGAAATACCGCCAAAAGCATTTTGTTCGGCATGCTAACGATTCTTTTCTACTATAGGCACAAAGCCTGAAATTTGGGGGAAGGGATTAGATCAATTACAACGACCCCAGAGCGTGACTGGTACTTATTTAATCGACTCCGAAAGAATGAAAGGCAAAGTCTACTTCAGCGGAATTTGAACCCAGAACGTAGCGACAGACGAAATACCGCTAAGTGCTTCGCCCGGCATGCTAACGATTCTGCCAGCTAGGCAACTTCCCTGAAGTAGATATGCAAATAGATAAACAACAAATACATTCAAGCTACAAAGATATTCAATACAGACGTCCTATTGGCAGGGTCGAAGAGCATTGAATAACTTTGCGGTTATTGTTCCAGTTCTGAGAGGACGACGCTGTTCTTCGTCTTTTGGAGGTCGATAAATAAAGTAACAGTCTTGTACTGGGGTTGATTCTTCTCTTTTTCTCACCTTTACGTCCTGTCTATCTCTCTTGAAGAAATTGACTTGCCTTGACCTGGAGAGAGATAGGTTCTGTCAGATCTAAACAATACCCAAAACATACCATTCCTTGCAATGGTGCCCAATGACACTATCATGTAGTTGAAAACCCAAGTCAAAGCATATACAACATATTAGTTCAGTACTATATGAATTTTTATAATATAATATTGGTTTCAAATTTTGGGACATGGCCAGCATTTTAGGGGAGAAGGTAAGTCATTTAAATTGATCCCAGTGCTTAACTAGTACTTATTTTATCAGCCCCGAAAGGATGGAAGGCAAAATAGACCCTGGCATATTTGAAGCCAGAGCGTAAAGACGGACGAAATGTTCGCCACCATTTTTCTTTATATAATATTAATATATGTAGTATGTCATTCAAACAAGTATGTATGCAATGCAAGACTTATCTTTCAAGCTGTAAGAAAATACAGCATATTAATCATGTTATCGTAGGTGCTTTCTGGGAACATAAGGGTAATTTTGTAAACATGGATTTCATTTGTAATGTCAAAGCTATTTTAAAATCCCTAAGAGGGTGTTGAGTTATAAAAATAACATCATATTCAGATATGCTGATAAGCTATCAGAAATTTCTCGTTATTTCAAAAACATGACACCTCATGCAACCCACTGATTGTTATCTTATGGTTTATTGAGAAAATGGTAACAATTGCAAAATATTTACGCAGTGGAGGCGATGTTTTTTGTATTTAAATACTTATTATTTCACAGCAAAATATTATTAATAAATGTTACTGCTCATTCCCAGGTCAGTCTTTGTTGAGCATTCCAGCCGGGAGCTATTTCATCTTTACTGTATCTAGGATTGCATTGTTCAGCGTGTTCTTTGAAAACGATAGATTGTGATTTAAAGGAGATTTGGTTGTTATTTCTAGCAGTTCCAGCGACTGCATAGAGGCTCGGTTATTGGTTCGCTTTGTGTTGTATGTGTTATAATATAAGCAAATCGTGCTGTTGTGGTTTAGATCTATTTAGAACTAGCAGAGATACTCGGCGTTGCCCGTGTTACATGCAATGGAAGAATAAGACTTTTCTGTTATATTTTCTCTAAGAAACATTCTAGTTCATCATTACCTATGATTCGAATATCATCAAAATTGCAGATGAGGGTTCTTTCCCTCTTTACATACCGTAAAAATTCTAATCATGACACATGTATCCCATACTACTGATCTTTATGCGCAAATTCCAAAATTGCGCCTGAAAAATGGAGGTCATGGAGCTCTAAAATGTAGAGCTCCAAACATCACGAAAATTCATGAACTGATCTTGGTGGACCGTCACCGAAAAATTGATGAACTTGTTGATATGACTGGTTAATCCTGGAGATCCTGCCAACGAATTTTGAGCGATGAATTGAGAATGAAAAGTGTTGCAGCAAAATTTGGGCTTCGCTTGCTCACGGAGTATCAAAAGCAGTCACGACTGAATGCTTGTTGTGAACTGAAAGAACAGTTGGAAGTTGATCCGGACCTTTTTTCGAAGGTCATAATGGTGACGAAAGCTGGTGCTATGGAATTTGCAAATGTGAGAGAGGTGAGGAGAAAAACGACAGAGACGTTAATAGGCATCACTTCGCAAGAGTTCCAGTACAGCTTCGAATAGTGGAAAACGCGTCCCGATCGATGTATTGCTTCAAATGGAAAATATTTTGAAGGCGATACAAGTGTTTAACACGGAAAAACTAAGTGAATAAAAATAATATTGGAAAACTCCGGTTTCTTTTGAGAACCCTCTCGTATATTGTATGCATGCCTATATTCATACATGCGTACAAACATACCCACAGACAAACAGATGTGTGCATGGGGAGGGGGAGGTACACGCGCGTGTGTGCGTACATTGTACGGTTTGACATAGTAACCTGAATGGATACTTGCAATAACCGATGTATATGAAGCAGCTAAATGGAAATTAAGATGCGTTAAGATTACGCAGCAATATGAACCGATTGTAGTTTTAAGTTTGTAACTAAAGAAAATTCTTTCAGTGTATTAGTAAATATTTCTACTTCAGAGAATAGGTTAACATTAACTCCAACCATTTGTTTCAGGCTAAATTTGGCAGTAAAATATATGACAATTCTCCATTAAATAGAGATTGAAAACCAATATGCTCTTCTTAAAGAATTCAGTTTACTCATAAATTTCCAAAAGATTCGTTAGATTGTTTCTATTTTTTTTTCTTCTAATTATGCTTCAAAACCAACCAATTTCAATTTTATGTCTCCTTTAGATTTGCGCGTGAAGATACTTCTAAATAACTGACAAGTTAATCAACTCAATACGCTAAAAAATGCAGTTCTCTCTTAAACCAAACTACAGGAGCATTTAAGGTTACTCTATAAATCATTATTGTGTGTGTGTGTGTGTGTGTGTGTGTGTGTGTGTGTATACACATATGCATGTAAGTGTATAATTATAGATGCATAAAATACACACACACACACACACACATACACACACACACGCACACACACACACACACACACACACACACACATATATATATATATATATATATATACCTACATAAAATCAAGGGTATAGGGATTTTAAATCCAACCTGTTACTTTAACAGCAGTCTGTGAAAATCTAGACTTGGCTAACCATATTGAATATGAAGATACATTTGAGATCGTGTAGAATTAATAAATACAGTTTAACCCCTTTCGATTGCTAAATCGTTAGTCCACTTCGAAGGATTTTATGTAAATTTCCAGTGTATATTAGAAATACATAATATAGAATGGAGAATTTTACATCTTCAATTAAACTTTTCCAGCGAATAAAATTCCATCACGTGTTTCTATTGTACAAGTGTTTCAGTGTTCTTTGTTTTGATGGTTTGCTGCAGCAAATTGTTTCATATTAAATCAGTAATAGTGCAACTTCTGATCCAAAGATTGACATTCTTATACAACTTTTTTTCAAGGTGTTCCCCCTACGGTCGAATGAAGTAAATTCATCCACCCGTATGAGGAACACCTTGAAAAAAAATGGTATAAGAATGCCAGCCTTTGGATCGGAATTTATACTATAATTGATTTAATATAAATCGATTAGTTGCACAGAAATATCACATCAAAGGACCCTGAGACACATTTACAACAAAAACATGCGCTGGAATTTTATACGCTGGAAAATTTTTATTATAGATGCATAATCCTCCATTCTTTATTATGTCTTTGTATATCCAAAGTGCTCGGCCTAAATTTGACGATATGTTATTTCTCCTTTTTACAAGAACAGTTTCATGTCAACGGTGTTGGAGAGCGATGTGATTGAAGTTGTAGTTGAGAAAAAGTTAGCTAACATGGAGGACTAGGAGCCATCTGAATATTAGAAAAGAATTACATATATCATGATCATTCGCACCGTGTATCAAAATGCCGACACCATGACTGTTGTTCAGTGGTCTGTGAACACTCTAAAGGCTGTATAACGTGACTTGGATATCATAAAAACTAGTTTTTCCCCAAACTGTGATGGTCTTGGGTGTTTCTCCAGTGAGGGTGATACGCCGCCTCACTTCTTTGAACAAAGGGTTAAGTTCAATTCAGATGGCTTCGTGAAGCTGGTGGCAAATGTGATTAAAACTCTGGCTGGAGAGAAAGGCCATGTGTTGCAGCAAGATTCAACTCCTTGGCATAACTACGGAAAGAGTCAGAAGTGGTTATCGGTAAACTTCTACGACTTCACCTCCTTCAATTTCTGACCTCCTGATCCTTCCTATTGTTATCCCATGGATCATTATGTGTAGGGCACATTTGAAAATGACACCAACCGCTCTACCTGCAACATCAAGACCAAGCTGATGGCCAAGATCAAAGAGGTGTTCGAAGATCTTCCAAGTAACACACTGAGGAACGTATGAGACAGTTCTGGAGCCATCCTTGAGGCTGTGGTGAAAGCAAAGGGCGGCTAATTTGAGGAAACTGTTATATTCCCAAACACAATCTTGTTGCTTTCTTTTGATTCTTTAAAAATCCTTTTATCTTTGGATGAGATATTGTGCACCTTTTATGCTAACTCTCAAATTTAGCCCGAACACCACGTATATATATCTGCGTGCCTGTGTGCATGCCTGTGTGTGTGCCTGTGTCTGCCTGTGTGTGTGCCTATGTGTATGTGTGTGTGTGTGTGTGTACGTATGTGAAACAACCTTTCTACTATCATGGTTTATGAATCAATTATTCACGATCATTGTTTAAAACTAACGCAGCTCCTCATTTGTGTGTGTGTGTGTGTGTGTGTGTGTGTGTGTGTGTGTGTGTCCTTTGAAAAAATCTACAGCTGTTTCAAAAGTTTAACAGATGTACATACTGATGCAATAAGACACAGTAAAAGAAGAGTATCTGCTATCAACACATAAGAATGATACGATGGTATGTTCGAGCTGGATACTTCACCAGATGGATGAGTGATTGACTGTAGATTCGGTAGTAATAAATGTATATTTAAGAACAGAAAACATGAATAAAAAGATAAAGGAAGACGGTGGTTAGTAGTAGTGAGGTGGAAAGTGCGAGAGGAAGAAAGGCTGTGAGAGGAAGAACAATAATTTGTAAGCAAAGGTGAAGGACAGAGTGTAGGAGAATGATAAGTATAGAACAAAGAACGACGAACACAAAAGGTTGAAAATAGATGAAAGGGCAATAATAGTCGATTAGATTAAGACTATTTCAGACGTCATAAATCTAAGTTTGTAGAAAATATAGTAAAGAAAGAACAAAGGAGTAATTAAAGACGAAAAAGCAAGGTTAAAGCAAGCTGAGCACCCTTTTCTAATCGAATGACAGAACGACATTTTGACGATCTTAATATAAGCATCCAGGCGTGTAGACAAGACAGAAGCCGCATGAAAAATATAAGGAAATAGAAAATGAGAGAAAAGAAAATAATAAAATATAAATAAAGAATGAGAATAAAAGGCAAATTTGTGAATGTATAAGGAGGGCATATAAAAATTAATCTTTACTTAACTATGACCATAGTTTTAAAAACTTTATGGTATCATGAGAATACAAACTTATCACAATTCTAATTAGGCCCAGTTGATATATGTAAATGGACTAAGAGGGAAACTATAAAAGCTAGGATCATGTTAGATCGAAATACAAGTTCAAAGTTATATAAGGTGATTGGTGCATAATGATCTATGGAAAAAAAGTAAACGTTAACAAAAATCGAAATTGACAGATGTAATTGCATTATGTTGTTTATTGAGAAGATCCATATTCTTACGTAAAATGCAAGAGATTCACTGCTTCACAGATAACCTGCAGTGCAGCCACCTTGTTAAGGTCTTCCAGTCCATATAAAACTCAGAAATATTATGAGAAATGTTAATAGCCTTCAGAACATGGATATAATTTAACGAGAAAAAAGATGTGTGTGTAATATTAGAAAATGAACTGACTTCAGCTAAGAACGTCTATTGAAATCAGTAGAAGGCTTGACAGATATAGATTCTTATCGAATTTCGGTATCTAGTAGAGATAAAGCATCTATAAGCAACATGATTTCTCAAGTAATGACTACTCTGAAGGCAATTGTTGGTTACTCTACAATTACATTTAGTCTTATCATGTGCTAAATTACCATTAGTGTTGTTATTGCTTACTACTACTACTACTACTACTACTACTACTACTACTACTAAGGCGGGGTCGAAAAAAAAAGTACTAGTTGAGTAATGGGTTCGATGTAATCAACTTATCCCCTCCCATGAAACTGCTGGTCTTGTGCCAAAATTTAAATCATCATCATTATTATTGCTATTATTATTGACGGTGAGCAGGTGTAGAGCTATGAAATTGTTCTGCATGCATCCGTCCACTGTCCTGGAACTGCTGACTTCTGGAGTTTTGTCGAGTAGCTGTTGTGGCGTGTAGAACGGATTTGGATATAGATCGAGCCCATTGTGAAGATTATCCCGCTGCCTTCTTTTGGCCGAGAAGTGCAGACAGTTTTCCTCTGCTTGGTAGCTGTGTGGTGGACTCGACTTTTTCGAGTTCCACTTCAAAAGGAAAGTGAGAGAGGAGAGAGAATTGTTGCCCCTAGCCTCAGTAATTTTGTTGAAATGTAGGTGAATGTGGCAAGGATTGTCTGTGTAAATGGGCCTACTCTGAGCATGCGCTGTAAGCCAGAGGAGATGGAAAAGAGAGGATTGCTTACTCGAGCTGCCCTTGGTGTTCAGGGTGTCCAGGATGAGTGGGATTTTTTGATTTTCTCTGGGTGGAGCATCCGCAACTTTTGGAAAATTTTATTGTTCAAACTTTTTATTGTTGTTAGTTTACACCCACTAAATGTAAATCCTCATTGTCCTTTGCGTTGTATCTTTTGTTTTGGGCGCGGACCTTGTGGTCAATAAATGATAGTTACTGTTATTATTGAGTAAGAGAGCAGCGCATACCATGAAAGTGACACCTGATTGAGGATTAATGTCAAGTTCCCTTGCAAATTTGCAAGCTTCCTTGACAACATAGTGTGATCGTTAGCTACTTTTGTATTTGCACGTAAGCCGCAGCATCCAGTCCTTGTTATAATAATAATAATAATAATAATAATAATAATAATAATAATAATGATGATGATGATGATCATCATGATCATGATCATGATCATGATCATGATAATAATAATAATAATAATTATTATTATTATTATCATCATCATCATCATCATCATCATCATCATCATCATCATCATCATCATCATCATCATCATCATCATCATCATCATCATCATCATCATCATCATCATCATCATCATCATTATTATTATTATTATTATTATTATTATTATTATTATTATTATTATTATTATCATCATTATTATTATTATTACTATTATTCAGGCGGTGAGCTGGCAGAATCTTTAGCAAGCCGGGCAAAATGCTTCGTGATATTTTGCTCTGAGTTCAAATTCCGCCGAGGTCCACTTTGCATTTCATCCTTTCGGAGTTGATAAATTACGTACCAGTGGGGTCAATGTATTCAACTTTACCCCTTCCCCGAAATTTCAGGCCTTGTGGCTCTAGTAGAACGGATTATTGAAGACTGAAGTCGAGGTGATCGACACATCTGCCCCAAAACGGCTGCCTTTGTGGCAAAATTTGAAACTATTATCATTATTATTATTATTGTTCAGTAGTTTTATTTTTATAACGTGCTTTCACTTCACTACCGAGCGCAGCTCTGTGTTCCTTGGGTATGTGCTGTGGTTTGCTGTGATGCTCTTATGGTTGCTGTATTGAAAGTGTTTTGCGTAGGATGTGTGCAGTGCCCAGTAGTGCAATTTTCTGTATGTTACATATATTTGTATGTCCTGGTGTTTTTGTTATGTATTTGTCTGAATATTTTTTTATTATACCTAAGGCGCCTACTATGATAAGAATTGTTTCTGTTTTTAGATTCCACATTCGAGTTACCTCTATTTCCAGGTCTTTGTATT
>NC_068981.1:73531308-73534477 GCF_001194135.2 Octopus bimaculoides | reverse complement strand
TCTTTGTCATTTTTGGCGTATAATTTTAGGTCATCCATATATAAAAGGTGGCTGACTGTTTTCCGTAACATTTGTTTATTTTTCCGTAACATTTGTCTGTTTTTCCGTAACATTTGTTTATTATTATTATTATTATTATTATTATTATTATTATTATTATTATTATTATTATCATTACTATTATTATTATTATTATTATTATTATTAGTAGTAGTAGTAGTAGTAGTAGTAGTAGTAGTAGTAGTAGTAGTAGTAGTAGTAGTAGTAGTAGTAGTAGTGGTGGTGGTGGTTGTTGCTGTTGTTGTAGTTGCTGATGTTGATGATATTGTTGTCGTTGTCGGTCCAGTTGTTGTAGAATCTCAGATATGAAAAATTCACGGTATGTCTGAGAGTGAATGGAGTATTTGTGTGTGTTTGTGTCTTCACTCCAGCTAAAGTCAACAAAGTTGTCCATTTTTTCCACTCTTGTTACTCAAAATCTGTGGGTCAAAACGTCTGAAAGGATATCATTTAGTTGTACCACATCGTTCTTTTCATTACCCAGTTAGTTCTGGCTTCTGGATGTCCCAGCTCGAAAAGACTCAATTCAATTTGCAGTGGTATGACTTTGTAAGCGAATTTAGTGGAGCGAAGTAACCTTGATGTCTTTTGCGTATTAGGTTGCGCATATGTTGTGACAGCTGTACGTAGTAATGCATTCGAAAAAAACTGCGGATTCTAGATATGTTACCGTTATTAATATGACTTCATTAGTTAAGGCAGCGAGCTGGCAGAATCGTTAGCATGCCGGGAAATTACTTTCGCGTCATTTCGTCCGTCTTTATGTTCTGAGTTCAAATTCTGCCGTAGTTGACTTTGCCTTTTATCCTTTCAGGATTTGATAAATTGAGCACCGGTTGAAAAGTAAGGTCGATGTAATCGTTTAACCCGCTTCCTCGGAATTGCTGGCTTTGTGCCAAAAATTGAAACCAGTATGACTTCATTGGTTTTAATCAATTTGGAGATCTGAAATATAGCTTGTTAGTTAGTATTTAATGCTATATCTAATATTATAAATCGACCTGCTGTAACTAGCTATCAAATCACCTTCAACTACACCCTTTCATCATTATAGAACAAAAACGGATGAAGGTCGACGTGTTGTTATTGTTGCTGTTGGTGGTGATGATGGTAGCGGAGGTGAGAGTAGTAATAACAGTGGTGGTGGTGGTGGTGGTAGTGCCGCTAGCAGGTAACAATGTCTCCTTGATGTACGAATAATGTGTAGACTCTGTCGGCAACGAGAAAACAGAAGATCAAATAACTTCAAACATAGAATGTATAACAGCAAAAACATCATACAATGTAATCGCAAGACACTACTGATAAATAAAAAAAAACATAAATAATAATAATAATAATGATGATAAAAGAGAATGAAGAAGAAATAATATGGACAACAAACAACAATAAGGATAAAGAAGAAAATTTAAGGACAATGATATATTGGAAATGAGAGCAAACGAAATCAGAAATAAGGGCAAAAGTGATAAGAAAAAATAGGACAACTATTGATAATAACGCAACTACAACGGTAATAATGAAAATAGCAAAAACTGCCGTCAAAACTGTAACAACTATGACTATATGGTGACAGTAAGTTTTAGAGTGTCCTATAGTCTTCATACTTACATAAAGTACACTCCTGTAACCATGGAGATAAAAGTACATTGTAGAAAACAATGGGGAAACATTGCATTCTCAGCTGAATTACATATGCCTCTAACTGACTTAGTTGACAATTAACATCTTTAAGTTGTTATGGAGACTCTGTATGGGGAAAAAATCTTTTTATGCTTGTTTGTTTCGATTAATCGTTTGAATAAACTAGAATCATCCTCGTTTGAGTTAAATGCTGTTATTCGAACGAAAATTTACTTTTTTTTTTGTTACCTATAAGTTACCGTTGCTATTGTTGTTCAGCCGCTGGTGAGAGCTTGTTAATTTAGTACGTAGCAAATGAGTCCACTTTGTCTCTTGTTCTGAATAAATATTCGAAGTTGATATGGTTAAATTTGCTGGAGACCTTTCACGCAAATTACATCGCAGTGATTTGGAGGCATTATTTCCCAAAGGTACCATAACAGAGAGAACAAATCTGGACTTTTGCACCAGCGAATTATATTTGTTTCAGAGAAAAACTCCTGTAGGAATAATAAAGAAATAGCATTTGATAGAAATGTATTGCATAATTCCATGCTGAGAATGGTTTTCTTTTACTCTTAGATATTTTTCTCTTTTTGGTGGCAGGTTTAGTCGATTAAATCGATGCAAGCACTTTACTTAGTACTTTACTTTATCAACCCCAGGATAAATAAATGGCAAATTTCACCTCGGTAGGAATTGAATCCCAAACAAGATTGAATACAGCCAAGGCAATTCATTATACCTTCTAACAATTCTATTAGTACACCATTCTCTGGTTTTGTTGATAGTAACAAGGAACGTGCACAATTAAGTTAAGAATTTTTCAATGACTTCGACTTAAAAACATTCACAAAGAAATGCAAAATGGGAGAAATTGATACCATAAACATTTAGAAGTGACACTGTTCCCCCATAGCAAATATCGTTGCAATTTCACTGAGAAGTGTTTAGAATATGGAGAGACGATGTATGAGAGGGATTGCAGTGGGCTGGGTCGATGGGATACTGTAGTGATTGGCTGACGGTTCTTATTTTGGCTTTGAGAGATTTGCTGCATTTTATCGCAGGATAAGATACCGCGGAAAACTCAGTAATATAGGAGCATATCAAAGCAGCGAGCTGGCAAAATCGTTAGCATGCCGGGAAAAATGCTTAGCGGCAGTTTCGTCTGTCTTTATGTTCTAAGTTCAAATTCTACTGAGGTTGACTTTGCCTTTCATCCTTTCGGGGTCAATAAAATAAGGACCAGTCGAGCACTGAGGTCGATGTAATTAACTTACCCCTTCCTCTAAACTGCTAGCCACGTGGCAAAATCTGAAACCAATATGAAAGCAAATTAACTCAGCACTGCCAGCCAACCAACCAACCAACCAACCAACCAGCCAGCCAGCCAACCAACCAGCCAACCAGCCAACCAGCCAACCAGCCAACTAACCAACCAACCAACCAACCAACCAATTAACCAACCAACCAACCAACCAAC
>NC_068981.1:73527636-73531236 GCF_001194135.2 Octopus bimaculoides | reverse complement strand
CATCTAGCCAGCCAGCCAGCCAACCAACCAACCAACCAACCAACCAACCAACCAACCAACCAGGCAACCATGTAGGTCTGTGAACACTTTTAGATGATGATCCCTCAACAAATGAAGTTGCATGGCTCAGTGGTTAGAGCATCGGGCTCACAATCATGAGGTAATGGGTAAAATTCTCGGACCGGGCTGCGTGTTTTGTTCTTGAGCAAGACACTTTATTTCACGTAACTCCAGTTAACTCAGCTGTAGAAATAAGTTGCGACGTCACTGCTGCCAATCTGTATCGGCCTTTGCCTTTCCGTTGGATAATATCGGTGGTGTGGAGAGGAGAGGGTGGTGTGCATGGGTGACTGCTGGTCTTCCACAAACAGCCTTGCCTGGACTTATGCCTCGGGAGGGGAACTTTCTAGTTGCAATCCCAAGGTTATTCATGATCAAAGATAGGTCTTTACCCTTTTTATTGCAACAAACTGATTGGAAACAACACAACAATTGTCATTAAAATACAGGCATTTTCGGCATGAAAGTCGACGGTATATGTAGTGTAAACATGCAATGTTAGCATTCAAACATCTTCACTATCTTTTCAAATCCTGCTGCATTTCACATTGAACTTTTGGTCCTCCAAAGTCGGTTTGGTGTATAAATTGCCCTAGATTTCTTTGGATGTAAACTTTGGTCTGTTTTCAGACCAAAATTTGACTTGTATGCCGGAAAATGTTGTACCGACATACGAGTGAAAAAAAAATTAGCAAATGTGTTATAAAATTTACATATTAACATGCACAAATATGCATGCGTAGATACCGGTGTATATTTTTGTAGAGAAAAAAAAAAGCATATACTAAAACTGGGGGCACTTTTTATCATGTGAAAATATGACAACATTTCTAGGAAATTGAAATTATAGCCCACAGAAGAATACATTCCTTTCATCCAATATTCCTGATGCTGCTAAGACTCACCCTTTAGAATCCGTTCAAAATAGTTTCTTGATATTTTCTTACCAGAATATCATCAGTTCATTGTTCATAAACATCCATCAAAACATCAATCTTTACAAATAGCAAATAAATATCGATCATATCGATTACTTCGCCAGTCAAAGATATGCGGTATACTTATCGTTCTGCAATGGCTGTTCACAAAAAAAAATTAATATAATTATTTCTTTACCACACGCGCGCGCGCACACATACATACATACATACATACATACATACATACATAGAAACATACATACATGTAAAC
Organism: Octopus bimaculoides; assembly: GCF_001194135.2. Taxonomy (NCBI): domain Eukaryota; kingdom Metazoa; phylum Mollusca; class Cephalopoda; order Octopoda; family Octopodidae; genus Octopus; species Octopus bimaculoides. The sequence goes on along the minus strand of NC_068981.1, from coordinate 73,529,985 downwards.
AAAGTTATTTATCTACTTTCCGGTTGTGGGCATGTTTTCTCTTCCTTTTTTGCCATGGTAAATACGAGTATTGTTAACATTCGTTGAATATACCGAAATTATAGGCGTTTGGAAACTCTGTGTAAACGGCCGGTTTATATACGCGCTACAAACATACACACACACATACACACGCACACAAATATATACATATATATATATATGCATCACATATGCGTACATATAAAAACATATGCATATAGACCATTCCGCCAGCTAGCGGCCTTTATAATTAATACATATAAATACATATGCATATATAACACACACACACACACACACGCACACACACATATATACGTATACACACACATTCACACATGCATACATATGTATACAAACATATATACATCTACTCGCATATATATATATATATAGATGTAGATATAGATATATACACATATTTATATACATATATATATACACATATATTTACATATATATATAAATACATATATATATACACACACACGCTCACGCACACACACACACACATATATATATATATATACACAAACATATTTACATATATAAATAAAATTACATTACATGCTTATATACATACATACACGCATACATGCGTAATGCTTGTTGGTGACGGTTCATCATTGCGTGAGGAAATCTTTAATACTGCATAAAATACATGTAAAGCAGATTTATCGGCTTCCTTTGAAACATATTAGTCGAAGGCTGTAGCAGTTAAATCTGCTAAATGTTAAACAAGTCTGCACATTCCCAACAACACTACCAATGATAAGAATGAATTCTTTCCGACATCTTGTCGAAAATCTATGAACTTCTGTGATAACGCACCCTTTTTGCTGCCTCCTCAGCAGCGTTGCTACTTCCTGACCAAAACATCTGGGAATTTTCCCTGTTTTCTGTTAACTGTGAAGAGAAGGTCAACCAAGTGTAGCATGTATGTACGAATGCCGCATTAAGAAAAAAGCAAGAGGTGTGCACCTTGGAGCAGGGGTTTTCAAACTGTGGTCCGCGAACCACAGGGGATCCGCAAGGACAAGACAGGGGGTCCGTGGACAGCAAATACTTTTTATGGGCAATTTGATTTTATATATGTCTTTTAATCGAAATCTTTTAATTGACAATAAACCTATTTGTTAAATACTGTTAAATAAATAAATGTAAAAATATATGTTATTTTAAGCAAATATTTATGTATAAATTTCATAAACGTTTATAATGGGTCCGCAAGTCAAAAAGTTTGAAAACCCCTGCCTTGGAGAACCACTCACCACCAACCTCGTCTCAGCTGCCATTATCGAGTTTGGGGAACAGTCCACATTTTGCTGAGACCCGGTTCAGCATTGCCACCATATACTTTGGCAAAACGCTGCTGTAAACCTGCACATATCTCCCCTGAGATCGAAAAGCTCGCGTAACACACTCCGCAACTGTAACGTTACCCCCATGTCACACCTCTGTCACTCGAGCTCATCAAATGACTTTCACTTCCTTGTGTCTTTTACATATTTCATTTCTGAAAACGGTACGATCATGTTCCACCTCAAGGAAATTGCTGAGCGTCATTTTCTTTTTTTGCTAGTACGCAAGTTGCCAAAGTTATCTGATGTATTCTAATTTTTTTTATCGTTTCAACTCGTATTTCTTCGCTGTATCCACTCGATTCTTTTCTAACTGCTCTCTTCAGTAAGATTCATCACCGGCTGTTGCTTATCTGCTTGAGTTTGGTTCAATAAGTCGGTTGCTGTAGACACCAGGCCTGAAATTTGGTGGGGGTGGGGGGTAGAGCAAGTCAATTTCATTGACCCCAGTACTTATTTTATCGATCCCAAAAGGTTAAAAGGCAAAGTCGACTTCGACGAAATTTGATGTGTAAACGAAAAGTCGCTATGCATTTGTTCGACAAGGTGGCCATTCCGACCATTCCACCAGCTCGGAGCCTGTATAATAATAATAATAATAATAATAATAATAATAATAATAATAATAATAATGATAACAACAACAATAACAACAACAATAAAAACAACAACAACAACAACAACGACGACGACGACGACGACGATGACGACGACGATGACGATGATGATGATGATGATGATGATGATGATGATGATAATAATAAATAATAAATGCCCGGATGCAGTACCAGGCAGTGGCTCTCATGGCTTCTGATCTTAATCGATTGGAAGTGTTATCGTGTACATTGTTTTGTCTTGGTATAAAAGATGGGCTACAGCAAATATTCTGCTCAATACCACAGATTTGCTTGTCAGTTGTTTGACCGTAACCAGTTGAGCATGACCCTTAGTGGCTGACTATATGTGC
>NC_068981.1:73524938-73527475 GCF_001194135.2 Octopus bimaculoides | reverse complement strand
TTTTGAACGGGATGGGCTACTCGACTTGAAGAAAATTCTAACTGGGCCCCACCTGCGAGGTCATGCGCTGTTTATCTTGATATGAGATCACCATGTCGCGCACATATGGTTGTGATTCGTGTGCCTGGTGTACCCTTATCAGACGGGTAGTCATGATGGGTATAATGGGTTTCGTATATTTCACCCCAGTGTCACTTTGATGGCATGCACTGCTCTCTCACTCAATGATAATATTAATAATAATAATAATAATAATAATAATAATAATAATAATAATAATAATAATAATCATGATGATGATGATTTCATTTATTTGCCACAAGGGCAAAGGATGAGGGGGACAATACAGAGACAGACACAAAGTGTGGAGGTTTACATATAATAATGAAATGATAAAAAAATAGTATACGCGGTATACACTGTAAAAAAAACAGACATGTGCATAGCATACAAAGGCACATAAAAAAGGGGTGATAGAGATATGGCCGTCATGATACAGGAACGCCTCTAGGGATAATCGAGGAACTCTGCTGTCCAAGATTTTCCTGAAACCCTATGAGCAAGTGCCCTCTCCAATTCCTTATCTCCGAGTCACGGGTCTACACTCTTCGCAACTTTCATCCACCTTTCGATAAATTCACTCGAGGGCAGCACTTCACTCTCCACTCTCAATTTCCATTTCAAGTGAAACTTGAAAAAGTCAATGACAGCACTACCAAAGAGGAATGTATCTGTCCTCGTGTCTTTCAGCCTTGTCCATCAAACAACCTCTTTCGCCATAGCCACCAGGCAAAGGAAAACTGCCTTGCCTGCCCGATTGAAGGAGGAAAGCGGAGCAATCATCACTACACGTGACAGCAGCTGTTCAGCATAACCTCACAAGTTAGCAATCTCCGGACACTGAACGAGGGAATGCAGAACAGTTTCATCACTCTGCGCGCACCTCAGACAAGTCCGTCTTACAGCGCATCCGTACCTATTGAGCTTGTCTCGAACCAGTAGCGCCCCACGATAGCAGTGTCAGGTTAAGGGCATCTGGAAATTATCCATGATTAGTTTCCGATCGGAAAGTCGTCCGGAACAGACTAAGCCAGTTCATTCTCGGCGGCGCCCAAAGCCTCCTCGATAACGTCGTCGCACTTATACTACTACTACTACTAATAATAATAATAATAATAATAATAATAATAATAATAATAATAATGATAATAATAATAATTATAATTATAATAATAAATCCTTTCTACTAAAGGCACAAGGCCTGAAATTTGGGAGGAGGGGGTCAGTCGATTAGATCGACCCCAGTACGCAAATGGTACTTAATTTATCGACCCCGAAAGGATGAAAGGCAAAGTTCACTTCGGTGGAATTTGAACTCAGAACATAAAGACAGACGAAATACTGCTAAGCATTTCGCCCGGCGTGCTAACGATTCTGCGAGCTCGCCGCGTTATATATAACAACAACAGCAACAACAACAACAACAACAACATTAATAATAATAATAATAATAATAATAATAATAATAATAATAATAATAGTTTCTGGTTTAGGATCATTTTTGAGGGGCTCCGAGAGTTGATGCAATCGACCCCAGTACTTGACTGTTATTTTATTTTATCGCTCCCCGAAGGATGAAAAATAAGTTGGCCTCCCTGGGAACTGAATTTACAATGCAGAGTGTCAGAAGAAACACCGTGAAGCATTATTCCCAATGGTCTAATTTTTCTACCAGCTCTTCGATCTTAATAATGGTGTCCGAGTATTTGGCTATGATACAAAACATCTGAACAGCGATCTTGTGAAGTATTACAGATTCCAAAGTAAAATTGTGACTTGTAAGATTTACATTCGAAACGAAGCAAGATAACAGAACAGTAAAAATATGTAAGACATTTCTAAAGCTTTAAATATCTAAATTTTGCAATATAATCTAATCAATGCTGTTCGCAACATTTTCATTCATCTGAGTATGTGTTCGTTTGTTCGTTTGTTTGTTCGTTTGTTCGTTCGTTCGTTCGTTTGTTTGTTTATTTGTCTGTTTGTTTGTTTGTTTGACTTTATGAAGCCATTCGATGCCGCATAACAACATGCAGTGTCCACGACATGAGACACCATTCGGTTTCATTTTTATTGTCGAAGCCCCTTAAAATCATTTGTTACACTTTATACATGGCTACAGTAGTCAGAGAAGTAAATAGTGTACAGTTCATATTAACAAATGCATATTGTTAGCAAGTATATTTACTGATCAACGTGACACGTCAGTGAACCCATATAATTATGTTTTTTTTTCCCACTCAGTTAATATCTGTTGTGTTGTATCGGCATTAATTAACTGCCAGTCCCGACAAGATTTACAGCAAACCATTGACATTTATAAGAAAATATCAAATTCCTCGTAGACATTTATACAATTTGACATCAACATTACGCAGACAAGCGTATGTGCACTTGTTTCTCACACACACACACACACACACACACACACACACACACACACACACACACACACACACACACACACACACACACAC
>NC_068981.1:73523223-73524450 GCF_001194135.2 Octopus bimaculoides | reverse complement strand
TATATATATATATACATACATACATACATATATATATATATATATATATATATATTCTTTCTTTTTTTTTTGCACGATTGTTGTTTTAATAATCTTGCTAAAGTTTGAAATGTATGCATCTGAAAAACAGACAGACACACACAAACACAAACACACACACACACACACACAAACATTTACATATACAAGCACTCACAGACACCATCATTTGCATTGCCACTATTTCAAAGTGTCGAACCACAATTTAAATAAACTTTCAACGATACTAGACTTTGGGTATGAAAAATTAAATGCCATTTGCTAAATGCACGGTTCAATGAATATGTTAAGGCCTTTCATTAATCTTTAAAAGGATTCGATTACGGTAGTTCATGCTACCGGTGAATTATTTGATGCTCCATAAGATGAAGCAGGAAGTATTTAGTACATGGTTCATACTACAACCCCAATAATGAAATAAGAACTCGAAATTCTTTAATGGACACTTCATCATTCTGTCCAACAGGCTACTGTATTATAAAAGAAAATATGTCTCATATATCTTAATGCACGGGTGAGTCACCGTCGAAAACTTCATTTCTAGCCTAAGTATCAAGAGCAGGTCAATCCAGAAAAGTCAATTGCACTTCGAGATGCTGACTGTGTCCGGAACTTCTGTGTGGAGGATTAATTGCGGTGAAATGACTCAGATAGAAATCAAACCGGCATTGCAGGTTCAGTTTGGTGATGGGAAATAAATCATGATTCTATACTTGGTTCTGCTACTTCTACTCACAGGATCAATGGTGGTAGTTGTAACTAGACAGTCCATTACCGACTGGCATTAAGCTGAAAGTGTGGAAGCCATAGTAGAATGATATTTCGAATAAATATAGTATATGTAAATGTTTGTTTTTTCTTTGTTTTCCTTTTTCAGATTAACAAGCCAGAGCAATTTTTAAATAATCAGATGTATTACTTTTCTAGAAATAATTAAAATTGTTTTGATTGGCATATTTTTTGAGTTTGATGATATGTCAACCCGCTACAATTGGTGACCCTGACGTGAGAGCCTTTAAGCGTTACATCTACGCGCTACATTCGGTAGTGGGTTACATCATATCGACGTGATATGGCACATCATATTCAGCCCCCTAAATATGCTGTAGAGTGTGCTTCGCTTTTGAATATAGGAGCTACTGACGATATATATATATATATATATATATATATATATATATATATATA
>NC_068981.1:73507142-73521509 GCF_001194135.2 Octopus bimaculoides | reverse complement strand
ATATATATATATATATATATATATATAGGCACAGGCGTGGGTGTGTAGTAAGAGTTTTACTTCACAACCACACGGTTTTGGGTTGAGTACCACTATATGGTGCCTTGGACAAGTGTCTTCTATTATAGCCCTGAGTAAACCAAATCCTTGTTAATGGCTTTGGTCGACGGAAACTGAAGGAAACCTATCGTGTATATGTATATATATGTGTGTGTGTGCGTACGTGCACACGAGTGCGTGTGTGCGTACGTGCATACGAGTGTGCGTGTGTGCGTACGTGCATACGAGTGTGTGTGTGTGTATAGATAGATAGATAGATAGATAGATAGATAGATAGATAGATAGATATAAAGGGTGGATGTTTATGCATGTACATGCATTAGTGACAATGTACGAAAGAAAACTTACTCAAAGTTTATGAAATATGAATGATGATTAAGTTTAGTCCACAGAAACTAAAGTTAGTTGACTCTACTGCCTTTCTTGTACGAAAAATCTTTGCATTCTCGTGTCCACATATGGGAATAAAGTACATGACTAAAGCAAACGATATGATAAGGTGATGAATAAAAGCTTTCCTTTCATTAGCTACCACAAGTTAACGGATGAAAGCTTTCTTTTCATTATTAAGAGCGAATCTCGCTTTGATCTCTATATTACCATGGACGTTAACATTAGATCGAAAGCTTCCAGCGGCTTAGGAAGAAAGGGGTGACTTTCAGGGAATTAAATCAGAAATGAATGTAATTAAAAGCACCCGCGTCTGAAAGCAAGTTACAAGAACGGAGTTCCGGAGAGATTTAATACAAAGTTAATGTGGGATTATTTATAACGGTTGCTGAGTCAACATAGGAGCAACCAATTGGTGAGGTTTGTTAATACACTTTTATTCAAGTTCTCTCTTTGCTTTCTCTCTGTACTCATAGTTAGTAAATATATTTTACGATTAACAATTTACTAGCAGGAATGATTCGAGGACAGTAAACAATAGCTCAGCTTGTATTCAGAACCAATTCGGGAAAGTTCAAGAGCTAGGGAGAAGCTATTCAATGATTTCAAACTTTAGTACAAGGTCACCAATTACAGAGAAGAGGTAAGTCGTTTACATCGACCTCAGTACCAAACTGGCACTTATTTTATAAGATTTGATAGGATGAAAGGCAAAGTAGACCGAGGCAGCATATACTATTGTTTCGATTGTATTGTTATTAATGATTTTGTAATATCTATGGGATGCTCGGAAGTGGATATGTATATATATATATATATTCAGGGTTAAGAAGCATTTATAGCTACATTCATGCTTTATGGATGACGGAGACATTATTTCCCTATCGGAATAATGCGAGGTGAAAACGAGATTTGTGCTTTGTAATGGAAAAAGATTTTACCAGTGAACTTGTATTATTAAATGTAAGAGAAAATTATAAGGTATCCATCAAATTACATATAAAGAGAAAATATGTGTTAGGAATGATAAGGGGAAATCCTTTTATAATGCGTCTAAAGACGATAAGTTCGTTTTAAGACCAACCCCCCACCAAACACTGTAACTATGGGATGATCCGAGGAGTTGTCTTAACAATCTTTAAAAAGTGTGAAATCTAATAATTACACCAATAACTTCAAAAGTGATTGAAACTGTATTGTGCAACCAGACAAAACCAAAATACATATGAGCTTTATACGAATAAGAACAGTAGATTATTAGTAGATAATCTAAGTTGTATCTCAAAAGAATTACGAGTCCTCGAATGTAAAACAATCAGGGACAGAAGTTAGCTGCCCAATTAAACCTTGACGATCGCATTGAACGCCTTAAGAAGGCAAAGCGCACTTAAGTTAGCTTTATCAATAATCTCAAATGCAACCTAATGAGCGTCATAAAAAAATCAACCGTGTATAGCCATGCTTCCATAAATTCGAGAATTAAACCAGCTACGATGTTAATTCAATGGAATTATAAGAATGCTATCATTAAGTAGTTTGATATCATCGATGATAAAACTGTTAATAGGATTATTCAGTCAATATTGTAGAGTCATAAACATCTACATCTGTATAAGTTACTCTCCCGTAAGATGTAGAATTTGGTAGAATATATATCATTATAACTGAGACTAACATTAAAATGATTTATAAACATTAGGAAATCGATGTTCTTTTTATGAGGATTCTTCTGGGTTCCGAAGCTCGAAGACGAGCTCATTTTCCGATCCGTGTCGCTGAACTATCAGATTCGTTGTCTTTTTTCTCTTTGATACGCTTAAGAATAGATAAGAAGAGCCACTCCTATAACCTAGATTGGTAATTTTCTATCGACCCCAAAAGGAGATGGAAATTTGGCCCCAACAAGATTTGAACAGAGATAATCGGGACATATAGGGTGTATATATGACACATGTATAAACAGAACATTCCATTCAATTTGTGAGGCAAGTAAATACAACAACCATTTCACAGAAAACCCGAAGATCGAAGATTGCTACTTGGAAATAAACTACAAGTGAATATGTGAAGCATTTAATCTTCCAATATTCAGAATAAATGTAAATGAGTTATTCTTTTAAGTAGTCTTAGCTAGTACGCAATACATTTACTTCATAAAAGCTTCGGGATATCAGGATTATATTGAACCAAATTATACAGCTAATAAACATTTAACAGAAATATTGCAGAATATTTTTGTCGTGTTAAATAATGTGGCTGTTTGGCTCGGCACAAACGATGAGTTGTATGATTTTCATGCTTCTTATCAAAGTCATTAATGAAGAACGTGGAATGAAAACCGAAACTTTGTTAACGTTTTCTTCCATCCAGGCACAAATGCCATTCATTCTATATTTGAAGAAACAGGAAATAACGATATTCATATTTTTTTGAAAGGCAATAATGACATCAGAGATATGAAATGAACTGTTTAGAACTCCATCGAAGGATCCTGTTTGAAATGCCGAAATTCTTTTCTCCTGACACTGTTGAGATTGTCACATCTGTTGAATTAACTTTAACTGAGAATCGAAATGGGCTCTCCATAGTTTGACCAATGCTAGTGTAAGATGATCTGGTTAAAAACAAAACAAATACATACACACATACACACACACACACACACACACACACATATATATATATATATATATATATATATATATATATACATCGTGATGAGTCCTAAGTTTATATAACTGAAAAGCAGCGACCAAGTTGTTGACCCTTTAAAAAAAGTGTATAAAGTACGGCTTACTTAGTTTAAAAAATAGGATAGAATTCAGCAATTATATTTCTACTGCATGACGTACCCCTACCCTCATTGTGCTTGTTTTAAATTACATTTTAGCCTCATGTGATTTCCTTACATCACCAACTGCTTTGACTCATGATACATTAAAATACTGATGCTTACTCATAGACTTCTAAAATGTTGCTTAGATTTCTGCTAAGATTGATTCCTGCAACGCATTTTTGTTATTCCTTTTATATTTTTGCTGTTCTTAAAAACTAATCACGAAACTCCAATTCTCAGAATGTATATGGTTGCTTCATGTATGGTATATATATGCCTCCTTATATCTATGCTATAGCCCATGTATTGTGTGTATGCGTGTGTGTGTGTGTATGCATTTGTATGATATGCCTCCTTAACTACTGGACCAAATGTTATCACGTCATCCTCAATGCATGTCAACTCAACTATAAGTAATGTAATGCTGAAACGTGTGGAATTCAACACAACAAATCAGTACAACACTCACCAATTAACAGCACCACAACATACGAGTAATTAAAAGATTGCTCGACTAGCAAGAAATAGCTGTTCAATTTCCCTTAAATCACATCTAACCATCTCCAATAGGCCACCTGTGTCATACAGAACCTATATTATAGCCATCCCTGGAAGAGCTTTAACAAAAGATCTGCTCAGTAAAATTGACTCGGAGCTAAATAATAACAACATTAACAATAACAATCGTGCTGCTTATGATGTCCCTCGAGAACTCATAAAATGTTGATAGAAACAGACGACTTCATGCAATAATCCGTATGGTATTCATTAGATCATTTACGGATCTCGCTATATAAATTACAGTGCTCATGATATTAATTATAGGGCTAATTATATACCTTCTGATATAGGATCATGAATGCATGGCAGGTAAACGAAAGTATTTGGCATTATAAGTAGAAACCTAGATTTAGAATCACGTGAGCTGTATGAAAAGTGTTTTGTGAACAAGTATGTTTATTATTATTTCCTTTATGCCTGTCTGTCCTTGTTTGTCCTTTATATCTGTCTGTCCTTGTTTGTTCCCTCTTTGTAAGGCCTAAATGGCCAATCGAAATAAAATAAAGTATATTTATTATTATTTCTTTTGTTATACGAGCACTAACAATTTGACCTCTTTGAAAGTCCGATAGATCTGTCATTTTAATGAATTTTAATTACATTTTTTTGTTGATATCTGAAAAGAAACAGCAATTTTCGCAAAACATATTAAGCAACACTAATAAGAAATCAAAAAAACAAAAAATAAACAAGCTTTTGTCGGTTTATAGATATTTCAAAATTATAATGCTATGATGCTACGTGTTTCCATTATTTTGACCAACCCGTGTATATATATAAATGTGTGTGTGTGTGTGTGCTTGTGTCTGTGTTTGTTCCCCCCACCACCATCACTTATTCATAACTTATTGGGAATTCCTAAAAACAAGACCCTTTGTAAGACAGTTCGGTATTCTCTGTAAATGCACAAAAAACATTTTAAGGGCTACATACTGTGTATTGTTGTTACTGGATTAGCGAAACAATTATGAGAACGGAACCAAGGGATAATCCCTCTTTCCCGGGAATTACCGGGAATGTCAGCTACTATATGTGTATATATATATATATATATATATATATATATATATATACACACACACATATGTTTATCATAGCCTAAGGCCGACCAAAACCTTGTGGGTGAATTTCGTACACAGAAACTGAAAGAGGATTGTCGTATATATGTGTATATTTGTGTATATGTGTATATGTTGCTGTGTTTATATTTCAATAACCTAGCGGTTCAGTAAGAGACACTGATAGAATAAGTACTAGTCTTACAAAGAATAAATCTTGTTGTCGATTTGTTCGACCAACGGCGGTGCTCCAGCAGTTTATGAAGGTTATAAAAATGTCTTAATGTAGCGTTCATACCATTCCAAATTATATGAATTTCAAATTTTGGCACAAGGCTAGTAATTCCGAGGAAGGGGTTAGTCAATTACATCAACCCCGGTGCTGAATTGGTACTTACTTTATTGACCCCGAAATATGTAAAGCATAAAAAAAATTTTAATCAATCTCGTCGAAATTTGAACTCTGTAGGAATTGCCGCTAAGCGTGCTGCCCGGCGTACTAACGATTCTGCCAGCTCGCCGCATTGTGTTCCGAAATATATTGGATAAGTAAATCAGATTGTAACAACTTAAAATCGAAACCTCATAGAATTTATAAGTTTATATTATTGAAAGTGCTTCTTGTCTCTGAAAATTAACACATTATATAGTTACAGCTAAATATTCTTTTTCTATCTCCCTAAATGGTATTCGTTCGCTTATTTCTTTATGATGAAATAGTTTAGATGTCCTATTTATTAACCTAATTTTCTGCCGTAAATAGTCCTCTTTTTTATCAATAATGCTTAGATTTAAAAGCTACAATTACACCCATATTTCTTATATACCAGTCTGATTGAGCAATTTTCACAATCTGTTTTATCTAATGATACAGGAGGTCGTGATATCTAACGCACCATATCGTCAGAGAGAGTGTTGTTTGTGATTAGTTTATAACAACTGCAATATTTAGAAGATGTTATACTATAAGGAAAAGAAATCATAAACTAGAAAATGAAGTTTGAATCTTTTCAAAGTCCATTGCGTGTAAATACTTTAGAGTATAATTATTGGATTGTGAATGAATTTATAAAGTTATTGTAAATGAAAAGGTGAAAGGGAGAGATAAATTGACACAAAAAAATTACAACCAGGAACCAATGATGGAGCCCATGTGGTCGTGCGATCTGCAAGAAATAGCAAACGTGTCTTCCACAAATCTATTCCTTATCTTAAGAAAATGGTCCTTGATCTCTCACAAAAAAAAGGGGATTTAAAAATGGTCTTGGCTCAAATACCTTCAATTAAAGGTCAGTTTCAATTAAAATAACTTGGTACTAATCAATAACAAAAAGAATAAACTGTTCTTGAGGTAAATATAAAATTTAAATAGAGAGGGTAGAGTTTTTAAGAATGTTTCTCCGTAAGTTCAATAATTCGTTTCAATTGGTTGAAACTACTTAATTTCAATTAGATCTTTAATACCCATAGCAAATAATACATGCTTTCACATGTCCCCTTATTTAGGGAACATGCAAAAATACATATAATTTGTTATGTCACAAGGGGAAAATGCGAGAAAGAAAGGAATTCCAAAGTCAACGTGCTGGAAATATTAAACAATGTTTGTTCTTTTTTTTTTTACTGTATTCCGTTGTGACACCCAATGGAAGTGACACATGTAGGACAAGTGAGGACATCAGTTAGAATTTGGTGCGGTTGATATATAGCCTGCTAGACGAGACAGGAAGAATACTAATAGCGAACTTGTGTGTGAATGTTTTCCTATCAATTGAGTGATCTTGTGTCATATAGAATATGTACTAATTGCTATTGCGTTCCAAATATGTAACTGAACTGCACTAGATGTAACCTTTTCAGAAACTTCGTGACCCTAAAAAACGATGTCCGGTTTCACATATATATGAGGTAGGGGTGACTAGAAACGGTTTGACTATTTGTTGTTAGTGAGTCCTGGTTACGTGGTGGTTTAATTCTACAACACAACAAACGATTTCATCCTTATTAAGCACAACCTTTGCATATTTCAGTGAATTCCCCTGATGTGTGTGTTTGTGTGATTTCCGAGAAAAAATTATGAAAGTGTCGTAGTTACGAAAATATAATGGTTTTCCCTCCTCCTCTCACATGAATAGCCACATTTAAGTAATCTATAGTCATTATAACATCATTGTTTTGATTCTGACTGTTTTGCTCGGAATAATTAGTAGAATTAATACTAATTAGTAGTAGAATACTTTATTAGTAGTAGAATACTTTATTAGTAGTAGAATACTTAATTAGTAGTAGAATACATTTCTTGTTTCCTTTTGTTCTATGAAAAAGGTAATTATATATTTTTCAATGAATATCATGACAAAATAATCATTTTCATAAATGCAGTTTAGGATATTGAACTATATACGCGTTTTAAAATTCATCCTTTATTTGATTTAACTTTCTCAGTTGAAAACTTAAGATATAAATCGTTCTAAACGAGTCAAGCTTTGTAATAAAGGTCTTCGATCGCTCTTCTATTTCCTTTCATTTTTCTATACTGCTATGGTTCATACATAACTTCGACAAACTTAACTTTAACTTAGATTCACTAACTATCCATGACTCGTACCAATGAAATTTAAAGATATAAGGGTATGCGTGTATAGGTCATGAAAATAAAGAAAGCTATAGTATGCTTAAATCTAAATATATTTATAACTTCACTCTGTAGTAAACCTTGAAGCTTGATAAAGACGACAAAAGGTAAAGAAGCTTTTCATAAATTCAATTCAGGACATTAAACTTTAATTGGATTTGAACTTTCACCGTAATATACTTTACACTGAACAATAACTATAAATATATTGTGTTGTCCGGAAAGTTCGTGCCGATTTATAGTAGCTTACCTTTCGACTTATATGCCATGAAACCACCTCAATTCTGGGAAGAGGGTATTTCCAAGTTAAAGGAAAGATAGAGACGTATCGTGCAACAAAATGGTTCATATTTGGTTGATTAAAAATGTAATGGCAAGTAATTTTTGACCTTTTTATTTCCTTTAAAAATCGTCACAAACTTTCCGGACAACCCAATATATTTTTTTTTATCTCGAATAGAAGAAAAATATTCAACTAGATGTAAATAATAGGGAAACGAAAAATGATACGTCATACGATTGGTAAGCAAAAACACTATATTAATCATAGGGAAAAGTTAGATCTCATTTGAATCAAGAATTAAATGTACGAAAATTCTTGTCCTCATTTCTGACTAGAAACAGTTTTTGACTATTTGTTTTTAGTAAGTCATGGTTACGTAGTGGATTAATTCTACAACACAACAAATGATTTCATCCTTATCAAGAAAAACCCTTGCGTATTTCAATGACCTCCCCTAATATGTGTCATTGTGTGATTTCCGAGAAAAAATTTATAAAAGTTTATGAGTCCTAGAATTTGTAGAGAGGCGGAACATTTTACTTGTACTTGTCCAATACTAGAAATACTGTTGTATTGCAAGAAGCTTTCCTTCATATCTATTGGGTATATCTTGGTTCTTTAGAATAAAACTGTCATTGAAGAAGAATCTTCGCATTGAAGAATCTTCGCATTGAAGAATCTTCGCAACTGGGTTTTGTTGTCGTTGTTGTTGTTGTTTTTTTCATGGAAATGATGTGTATATCCTTTCTATTATAGGCACAAAGCCTGAAATTTGGTGGGGAAGGGACTAGTTGATTACACCGACCCAAGTACGCAACTGGTACTTTATCTATCGACTTCGAAATGATGAAAGGCAAAATCGACCTCGGCGGAATTTGAACTCAGAATGTTGTGGCAGACGAAATGTTGCTAAGCATTTCGTCCGGCATGTTAACGATTCTGCCAGCTCGCCGCCTTAAAAATGATGTATATATCAAGAGTAAGATGATCTAGGTTGTGCGTGAATGCGAAAAATATATATAGTGTATTACTTAGAAATAATAGAGAATATGTAATAGCCAAAGTGTCAATTAAGCTTAGAATGGAAAATGTGGGAAACATAACCCATTCCTGAGAAATAATTGACAGAATTGGGTTCTAAGAAAACCCAGATATCATATGCTACGACGGAATGGTTTGACTGGACACTTTCAGTCATGAATATTACATAAATAGTAATTGTAAGTGAACAACTATCATAAGCGGTTCTTGCAACACAATAGTTTGAAGATATTGTTAAATATCAAGAACAACGAAGATATCCTTTTCCTAGATCACACATCACACACTGGTAGTTTAACCTAGAAAAGAGGATCTCCGAGAACTCTAGCTCTTTAGAAAACTGGTGAAGTCACAGAGTAAAAAAAGGGTCTCAAAGTATTAAAGTAAGTTGCCTTTAACCATTTTCTCTACCATAAAATGGTGAAATTCATGACGATTCATCAATACTTTGAAGTGCCTGTAAAATCGCACCATATCCCCCCAAAAAGACACTTCTTAATGTTCCCATACATGAAGAATTGTCAGCTATATATTTATTTGTTATATGTTCAGAGCTAGAATTGCTAAGTTAAATTTCTTTATCCAGCGCCCAGTATTCCAATTTGCCAATCACCGTATTTGAACGTTTGCTTCTTGTCATTTGACTACCACACTATCCATTTTCCGAAATTTAACTGATTACAATATCTCTAAAAGAAGTATTCGCACCGATAGTAGCAATCAATCAAAACTTTTTTTTTCCATAATATATACATTATTCTGGAATGTTAAAATCAACATTCTAAAAATGTATGAAACGCTTAATTTTTTTTTTGGTCCTTTATATGGATAGTTTATGGCAATGTAGAAAGAATTCAAATCCATGGAGACAATGATACGTTCCTATTCGCAGCATTCTGAGTTATTTAACTCGGTGGACAAATAATTATACCAGAATGTTTCGAAAAATATGTAAAATATATCGGTCATTTAGTTGTTTTCATATTTTCTGTTCAATACCCAACAATTACTTTAATAAAATATAGGCCACAATGAAGCACTATTGGAATTTAACAAAAATATATTGCTACTCTGTACCATGTCAAGATAAGTTTTAAGTGTTGTGCTTGTTTTTTCTTCATACTATAAAATGGCAGTAACAGACACCACTGGTCGATAGCTATTTCATCTGGAAAACTAGACACTGAAGATTAAGAAATACTAATGGATTTACATTAGCCTTGATAAGAATATTTGAAAGAAATCCTTAATAAAAAAAACAATCGAGTTTTTAATAACGTTTAAAAGAAAATCTATCCCACTTTACATGCATGTATACATACATACTTATAGGTGTGTAAGTGTGTACGTGTATATATATATACTAGCAGTAATACCCGACGTTGCTCGGGTAAATACTTTTACTGTTTCTCGGAAGTCACATTCAAAGTATAATATATATATAATTTACTCCTCCTGTATGTGTGTATTTTTATAAGAGAAAAATATGTAATAATTGATGTAGAAAAAAAATCAATTTCATACATGAACTTCTGTTTGTTTATTATATGATAATAATAAGTGAGTTGTATGTGTTATTTTATTTATCAATACAGTAATAACAATTATATAATTCACTTAATTTAAGTAGGAAATTTACTTATCCTTGAATGTAATGACAGTAATGGTAAATTAAGTCATTGAAGTATTCGTTTTGCATTAAGAGTGAATATTTCTTTATAAACAATGTTTTTTTTTGTACTATTTCGGATGTATATGCAAGAAGATTTGCTTTTGCTCCAACACATGATGCTCCTACATAAAGTTAGCCATGTGAAAAGCATGGTTGTTCAAGTTGCAATCTAGCAGTTTGTAGTGTTTGTTTGGCCCTGACTTTTATTAATGTTCATGGCAAACGAAACCTGGATAGGAAACTGTAACCACTTAAATTGGAATGGAACATTAGATGGTATAACTGGTATGCGAGGAATGAAGACGGTCTTACCTTTTCCACAACCAGTGAGAATATTTGTCTCAGTGCAGTTCCTCATGAGTTTGCGCACAATTAATTTTGCACCATCGCATAATATTGGCTGTAACAAATTATGTAATAGCATAGTAGGAGTCCATTTTTTCAGCTGAAGACAATGAGGAGCTGTACCCAATGGTTCTGCTGAGTTCAAAATCTCAATGAGATAGTTAACAATATCCTGCTCAACAACAACTCTGCCAGTTGAGTTATAAGTGAATACTTCTCCCGGAAGCTTATTCAATAGCATATTACTAATGTTATGTATAGCAACATTTTTGGATCCAGGATAGTTCGTTCATAGACCCAATCTGTATTGTTCTAATTATGAAGATTAGGAAAGCTTTCATTTACCAAATCATCGACGGAATCCGTTGAATTACATATTAGATTGAAGAAATTGTTCTTCATCAATTGGAACTTACCCTTCACAGAGTTTCAAAAGCTGCTCTGCAAATAGTTCAGCTGATTGATTTCTTGAAGGCCACGATCTCATATAATAATTAGTGTTGTGATATTGCATTATTTTTGTTGAGACAAATTAGGCAATAGCATAATAGCTTCCCTGAACCATCCGTTTTTCCAAACAAAGTATTTAAAATATCAGTAAGTGCATGATCATATACGCAGTTAGTAGATGAGTGAAATGTCTCTTTGAATTATCTCCTCATTAACAGATTAGAACATGTTAAAATTCAAGAGGGGAAACAAATTCGAGTGGTGTACGTTGGCTAAACACGAATGTTTAATCTAATAATTGTTGTGTTGATGTACAGGTATTTTTAATAAAGAATTTTGCATTCAAATAATAAATACATTGAAATTGTTGTTAATGTTCTGAATGAATGTGGGAATTTTGAGTAAGCCTAGCTATGATATGTTTCTTTATATATATATGTATATATTAATAAGGGTAGAAATTGATATTAATCAATTAGAACCAGTAGTCTAGCATATTAAAAAAATCCGAAGATTAAAATTATATTACATACAAAAATAAGAGGAATGACCAGCAAAAGTGGACTCCTATATGCTAGAAATAGATGCCATATCATCTTAAATATTTCTTTAACTTAGACACAGTAAGTACTTCGATAGCTGAATCATCGAAACAATAACAATAGCGTGGATAGTCTGCGGAAGTTTAATTGTCTACATGGAGCGCCGCCTAGCTAAGGGAGCCTACTTATAGGAAAGCCCTATACGTAAGTTCCTTCCTTATTTCCCATTACAGATGAAGAAACCAGGGATACAATATGACTGTCTTGTATGAGCCGGCGAGAAAAACTACGAGAGAATGAATTGTCTTTTCCTTGTCGTTAGCGTTAATAATTCTATTTTATGGTATTGGATTTTTTTCATGCATGTCGCGTAATCTCCTTTTCATGCCCTTCCCTAAGGTTTTGTGCCGATATAATAGAAACGTCAATTTACTTTTCATATAGTCTGGCCTGTGTTGTGGAGTGGAAGTAAATCCAATTTCGAGTGTATTGTAAACATGATTGAAAAAGTCATGACTAGGTACACAGTAAGGGAGTTGTTAATCATGTAAAACAATGATCCAAAGCATTAGATAGTTAGAAGCACCCATTCTTTTGGGTGGTATAGAATACAATACCTCGTGTGTCTTTTCCTTGCTAGAATAAGGATAACATGTAATATGGGGGAAGGGGTCTCTTTTACTGCTTTTAGCAGGTCAAGCGGCTGAGTGAAGCCTTTCTAGATGATTAGCAAGTCCTCGATGTGCATCACAGATTAGTGATAATTAATGAGAAAAGAATTGTTTGATGTTTAAACTTTATTTGCTTCACTTATTACCCAGACACCAAATCTGACATTAACATAACTCTCAAATTACCTTCATTTCTGTTATACATTTTACTAGCGTCAGCCATTCAAATGCAGACACGCAGTGGCTACTGCCTTCAAGAGACTTAGTCAAATATATTTCGTCATTCATAAAGTCAGATTGTAGAAAAACAATTAATGGACAAGCAATAATAATAAAATTAGGTAAAAATGTTTAAGCTACTGAAAGATTTTATTCTCTGATTAAATATTTCACGAGGCACTCATCATATTTGATTTTTACTGCGATTACGAGATAAAATAAACAATTCGTTTTCTTCAGATACTTTCGACCTAATATCATAGGGAGTTTCTGGGGATGAATTTCAAATCCAGACATTTTTCTAAGAGCAATGGTAGAAATTGAATGCTAGTTTCCTCTTCTAGAGTTGTTAAAATTTCAAAATTATCGTCTCTCTTTTTCTCTCTTTTACTAAATTATAATTTTCTGTGAAATGTTAGTGTTTCTGAAATAACTTTTTCCTGAAATGTTAGTTTTTCTGAAATAACTATTGGTTTATTTGTAAATTTAAGGACATGTTGCTCTTTACTTTGCATTCTTCTGTTCAGGCTATTTATTCAAACTAGCAGTGAAGATATTCACAAAAATATTATACATTTATTTCTTTAAAAAAAGTGAAACTATTTTCAGAGTTCGTGCATACAGTTGAAACCCTCCGTCCTGGCGTCCGACTATATGTGTTGCGAATCCATGACAATAAAACATTTCTCAAAGGAATCATTAATGGACTGCTTTTAATGACAGTAAGCATTTCGACAAGTTGTTGTTAAAACCTAAATGATTTTTTCTATCAACGCCTTTCTATGTAGAAAGCAATGAATTGCAATAACATCCTATTATAAGCTCTTTCAAGCAGTCGACCACAGGGAGAACTCTGTCGGTACAGGATATCCATGATAATTCCTATTTAAAATATGAAAAGTGTTTTCACCCTTTTTATGTACCTGGTAGTTCTTTGCCACAGAATTTAATATACTACTTGAGCTACATTAATTTAACGAACAATTATTTAAATAGCTGATCTTTATAATGTTGGTAGTTGATTCATCAATACTTACAAAGTGAAATTTCAATGTTTGAAACTTATGGCAACATACAATTTCCTCTCGATGTCAGCAAGCAATTTCAAAATTTGCCAATAAACTGTATTTCAGAGAGAAGCTTTACTTATTTTTAATTCGCTTTGATCTGTTAACATTGCCTTAGCAATCTTTCTGCTGGCAGACAAAATAATTGACTACAGCAAAAGAAGAGACTTTATATTGTTTATATGGTTTTTCATATATTTATTTTTGTAACCATTTCAACTATTTCATAAGAAACGATCAGAGTCATTTCGAAAATTGCTACGGTACATTTAAAAAGATTTTCTTGTTTGGTCTGTTCGTTCTGATAATCTTTTAAAATAATTTGAAACTCTTCCTTGAAGGTAGGAGTGTTTAGTTTTAAAATGTCTAATTAATATTGATTCTTTTGAAAAGTTTAGATAATAGTCGTCGTTTCTACGATTAGTTTCAGTTTGAACATTACGGCTTTGGCAATGTGTTGCATTTGAAACTTACTCATTATAGGATTCGCGATCATCAAAGCAATATGTCTATATATATATATATATATATATATAT
>NC_068981.1:73506316-73507121 GCF_001194135.2 Octopus bimaculoides | reverse complement strand
TATATATACATGCATGCGCGGTGGTGGGATACTGTGTGTGTGTGTGTGTGTGTGTGTGTATGTGTATGTATTTCAATATACAATACACCCGTTATGATATTTTGAAAATTAGTATTGCTCGCTTTGATAAATCGTATATATTTTCTGTTCTTTCGTATTTCAACATACACAACACATTTTGAATCTAGCCGAAAGAAAATACTTTCCTTTCTTTATCCTTTTGACATTTAATTATTGCTTTGATCTGTAGACTTCAGTTTTGATGTTCCCATCGTTTTCATTAAATTTTGCTCATCTTTATTATTGCTTGTTTCACATCTGTTCCTGCTCTTGTAATAATTTTCTTAACATACTAATACGAGATATGTCTTTCTGGAAATCGTATAGGATTGTTGTCTTTGAACCAATTTCTTTCCTTGTTAATGCTAATGAAAGTGATTTAGTCTCTTTAATATAGTGGGAGACGCAATGCGTCCTATTCGTTTAATAACCGAGTTTTCTGCTGAACCCAAAGTCTTCATACTAAATTGTAAATATGTCGTTTGAAGCAGTAGGTAGCTATTTCGATAACAAGACGTTAGAGGAGGACGTTATTTTGGCCTACATTTCCAAACGACCTATATTCGAAAGTTTGATTATTTGTTTAGGTTCTTTTCTTGAAAATATACGTTATATCGATCTCAATAGTTTTCTTTTCTTTTTCGAAAATTTTCAACTGGTTTTAAGCCAAAGAATAACTATTCTAACTGCTTTATACACACACACATGCTTATATACATATATATATATACATACATATATATAT
>NC_068981.1:73502508-73506191 GCF_001194135.2 Octopus bimaculoides | reverse complement strand
TATATATATATATATATTAACAGAAATACCCGGGGTTGCCCGGGTTGAAGATAATTGCCCGGATTAAAAAAATTTAAACATGCCTTTTAGATCTCTAATATGAAACATAGACTACGCAGGTCGTACCTCCTAGTAGGTAAGATACCAACTTCATACGTTAATAACTCGGCGTTTCCCAGGTTATTGAAAATAATGAAATTTATTAAGTATGCTTTTTAAATCTCTAAGTAAAATGAAACAGATAATGTCGTTTTCAACAGTAATTAGCTGAGGTACAAACTATTAATGTCAATAACATGTTTTATCAGATGTTCTCACGGTTAAGATTGTTTAAAAAATCTGGTAGTTCTTTGTCTTTGCAGTCACCTTCAATTGTCAGTACTTATTTGAAACACGTTGAACTTGAAAATGCATAAACTTTAGAAGAACCGGCCTCCGGGCGCTCCCCTCCTGTCAATAAGTACATTTAACAAAACTTCTATCAGATGACGTGTGTATAAACAAATGTATTGAAACAAATCCGGAAAACAATCACAGTTTAATTATCTAAAGCTTCTAAATATATGAACATATGTTATATATGTTCTTTAATTAGTGTATAAATGAAAAGATTCCAACTCGCGATCATCCTACGTATAATTACTCATGAGAGTAGCAAGATGAAGTCCAACAACGTTGAGAGATTGTCCTTGAGACTCATTTATTGACATAGCGAAACTTAGTTTCACTTCGAACTGGAACCGTTTAAATTCAAAGGGGAGGTCATATGGGATTAATGGGATCTGTGGAATGAAGACATCCCCACCCTTATAGTTCCCAGTCATAATTGTTGCATCTAAGACATGGGGTCGCATCGTTTTTACCACCAGTTTGGTGCCATTGCACTGACGAGGTGGATCCAGATTCTTGAGCAGCATGATTGGGGCCCGCTTTTTAAGTGTTAAGTGCTGGCGCAGCATCCCAGATGGTTGTAGAGAGTCCAGGAACTCAGATGGAAAAACTACAGCCTGTTCCTGATCGATGACAGTGTCGAGCAATTTGAAAGACTATTCTTGTCTGGGTGACAGCTGCAAGAGATCCTAGTAGATTTTGTTGACAGCATCATTACATGGAGCTAAAATGGCTCGCTCACAGAGCCATTGACTGTTGCTGAAGTTTTATGCAATGTTTTGGAGCACATGCATTGAGATCATTGATAGTTGGTACCATCTCACCACAAGCTTTCTGCCCAACCCTACGACTTTGAATGATCAGAACTTTCAGAAACACGGATATTTTTTAATGAAATTTTCTGCGAATATGTGTTATATCATGTAGATTCCGAATATACAAAATTTTGTAGGGAAGTATTTTAGGAGGGGGTGGAGAGGATTTTCGGAGAATTCACTAGTGTCTTAACTTTCAAGAAAATGGATATTTTTTAATGAAATTGTCTTCAAATATACCTCGGACTATATAGATTCCCAGCATATAGGATCTGGGGGAAAAACAATTGGGGGTTATTTTTGTGAACTGTTCCCTACTGGGGGGGGGGGCAAGTCGTCCATATTTGTTTCAATTTCAACGTTTTCTGCGTTTGTGCATCCGTATATAACCTTTAACCTTAGTCGTAAATTTTCGGGAAAAAATTGAAAAGTTAAGGAGCGGGTGTATTAAAAAGTCTAAAAGTAGATTTTTTTGCATATTCAGAATCTCTGTTGGAGACAAGGTCGGAATCCGTAGAAAAAAAGCACAAGGGGGTGGCATGCTTATTCTCAGTGTCTTCACACACACACATATATATAATGAAAAAGTTCAAACGGGGAATTATTCCATTCAATATCATGTTTATTATAGAGATTATGTAACAAATTGTACTTTACACTTCTATATTTAACTGTGCGTGTATATTCTTTAATTTTGCTTCTGGTGTCTTTTGCCTTTCTATTAGAACCGCTTACCTGGGAGTGTACTTAAAGTGAGAAAAAAATTTCATGCAAAAGATAAGTCATCTTAATAACATATAGCTGTGTACCAGGCATTTAGCTGTTATTCTTAGCATGAGTTTTCTGGTGAGGGCTTCATTTCCCTTCATTGCTTGTTGCTTCAGTAGAAATCTACGGATGCACAAACGCACAAAACAGAAAATGTAACAAAATATGGACGACTTGTTCCAAAACACCTCCGAGTGGGGAACAGTTCTCAAAACTAACACCCAATTGTTTCCCCCCCAAATTTCTATATGCTCGAAATCTACATAGTCCGAGGTATATTTATTGACAATTTCATTAAAAAATATCCATTTTCCTGAAATTTAAGCGAATTGAAGTGGACTCCGGTGAATTTTCCGAAAATCCTTCATCACCCCGCCAAAAACACTTTCCCAAAAAATTTTGTATATTCGGAATCTACATGATATACCACATATTCGTAGAAACTTTTAATTACAAATATCTACTTTTCTGAAAGTTATGATCATCCAAAGTCGGTGGAGCAAAAATCCGTACTTATGCTCTGTTGACAACTGATCAATGAAATGAAATCTCGGTATGGAATTTTTTTTCTCACTCACATACATTCACATAGGTATATTTCTTACACAAATAGAAAGCCGGAGAATATAAAAAATGAAAGTAACTATTGAAATTCTTTTCTATCTGACATCGTCACAACTGTAATGATGTATACATACGTGTGTGTGTGTGTGTAAATAGCTGGTTACTTAGTTACTATGTTGACGTTGAGTAAACAGTTAAGCTAAAGTGTTAATAAGTCGATTTGCGCCAAGAATAATCACATCGAATTTAAATGTGAAATATCAAGTCTTAATAAGGCGACTTGTTCCAAAAATGTCCGAAATATGTATTGGGAAATCAATGTACAATATACAGTACCTCATTTAATTAATTGAGAAAAAGGCGTCTGTCTCCGTATGAATTTTTTTTCTGACATGAAAGCACCTTTAGAAATTCTTTTTTTTTTTAATCAGAAATCATCACAACTGCAATGATGAATACATACATGTACGTCTAAATAGCTGGTTAGGACGCCAAATACAGGAAGTTCAAACACAGGAAGTTGAGAAAAAGATTTGAAGAAGTGAATCTTTATATATAGAGCAATACTATTTATTTCTAATAAAAATAAATAAATACAGACCGCATTATTCTTTCCTAGGTCAAATTATTCATGTACCCCAAGTATGGTACAGATTGATCCAAAGGTTTGAGCGTGCATTGAGGGGACACACACACACACACACACACACACACACACACACACACACACACACACAGGGTATTTTATGTATTAATATATTTATATATATATAATCATACAGAGAAATGATGTATATACATTTCTTTATTTACCATAGCCTTTCAGCTGTTTCAGGTATGGATTTGGGTGCATTCATGGTTCAATTTCATCAATCGATCGGTTGATCGACAGAAATTTCAGGGAACCACCAGCACAGTGCTATTTTCCCCAGTGTCACAGCATATACACACGTGTGTGTCTGCGTGTATGCAATGTGTATGTGCGCGCGCGTTACTCTCTGTTGGATGAATGAATGCCTAATATATGTTGTAAAGGATATCAATTTTCATAAAACCTAGAGTCGCGAGACTGTATCAGTTGCAATAACCAAAATCTATGCATACACATATATATATATATATGTATATATATATATATATATATAT
>NC_068981.1:73500222-73502367 GCF_001194135.2 Octopus bimaculoides | reverse complement strand
GTGTGTGTGTGTGTGTGTGTGTGTGTGTGTGTGTGTGTGTGTGTGTGTGTGTGTGTGTGTGCCTGTGTGTTTGCATCCTAGTTCTCCGCTTTATACTAGTGTTCAGGGAAAACTAAATTTTTTTTCCAGGTGGCACCTCTTGAATACGTGGATTGAGATTGGTTTTTCATGTGCTCAAGCATGTAAATGGTCTCACAAAATTACCATTAAACATCTTATTATCATAAATAAATCAATTATACACTAAAGCTACTAGTACTCTAAATCGGACGGTATTCCATTTAGTACATTTATAATTGTAAAGAATTAAAAAATTCTTAGTGGATATCATAAATATTAGATATTATATTAAATATTAACATCAAAATATTAATACTTCATCTTATATACGAGGAAGGTAACTGATTTTTCATGTATTAACGCATGTCTATGAGTATTCAAAAAACTACCATCAGATATAATATTATAAACTATATGTTAAAACTATTTGAAATTTGAATTTGTTGGTACTTCACGTTTTATTACACTTGCATCTGTAAATATAAGCATTAAAGAATATTTAGTAGATATGATATTGACATAAAAATATTAAATGATAAAGATGTACATTAAGTTTCCTATACAGGTGACAGTATCATTGTGGTTTGCTATGAATTCAATTAAGCACGGTTCTCATGTAGTTGATATTTTATAATATAATTTATTAAATTAAGAGATAAACACATTGATTTATAGTGATTGTAACTTTAGTTATTTTAATTTTTTTTATATATATATAGAAAACAATTTATCAGCTGTATTTGGAAACGTTCAAGTCTTCCTTTGTTTACATAGTTGTAATGACCATAAATATTGCGCACAAATACGAATGACGCGATACTATAATATGATAATATGATAAATAATTAGCAGTTTTTGATACGTCATATTTTTTGTTGGTTTCCATATTTTAACAAACGCTCGCGCAATTATATGCTGAATGCTAACGCGCTCTCACCCTCTCTATCTGTCTGTCTGTCTGTCTCTTTCTCTCAACCTATCTCTATGTCTTTCTTTCAATCTCTCTCTATATATATAACACCTAGTTCACCCTAACTGCAACACCACCACCAATATATTATGTATAACTGTTGTATCGCACTTCGACGTACAATATTACGGGATAATAATAATGTCCTTGCATATCGTTCTACTCAAGATACTGATAATAACCCTCAACTATACGCAACTCTCGGCTTTGCACTGCTCTGAAGGCTCTATGCGCATGTCCATTTATATTGTGACACAGTCCATTAGGAGCCAACATATAGGGGTGTTCTACTTCCACACAACAATAACAAACGCACGCGCACGACTATATCACACATATTTGATAAGCATGTATATATATACTCATTACGTTTTTTTTTTTTTTAATATATGCATTACCAAAACGCACACATCTGAATCTGTCAAGGGTTAACCAAAATGTTGGAATGGAACTCCTTTCTGGAATTTCTCCGCTGATGAAATACCCAATTAACCAGTTTCAATATGAAAATTTTAATTTAATTCAATTCAATTTAATTTCTCTAATTGAATTAATTGGATATGGAAACGGCTGTAGGGATAAGAATTTCATACTATATTGATTTGAATATCTTTAAATAAACTGATGTCTATATGCCAATTCCTCTAATTTCTTCTTTTTCTCATATCTATCTATCTATCTATCTATCTATCTATCTATCTATCTATCTGTCTGTCTGTCTGTCTGTCTGCCTGTCTCTGTCTGTCTGTCTATCTATCTATCTATTTATCTAGATAGATAGATAGATAGATAGATAGACAGACAGACAGACAGACAGATAGATAGATAGATAGATAGATACATTTCTTTTATTAGCCACACAGGGCTCAACAAAGATGGGACGAATACAATGTAGAGCTTTTCTTTTTAGGAGGGGGAAGGAAGAAAAAAGAAGTAGGGGTGGGTGTCGATCAAAAGGGATCGTAGGAAGGAAAAAAGAGGGGAGTTCGATCAAAAGGGACCGAGAGAAAAAAAAAGAAAAAGCGATCAATAGGGATCGTGTATCACAGTAATGTTCTCGTATAAAAAGAGGGGAGGACAGTTTAGGTTTAGCCGTGGAAAGAAAAGCCTACGGA
>NC_068981.1:73494118-73498584 GCF_001194135.2 Octopus bimaculoides | reverse complement strand
CCCCTCAGCGTCGCCAGCTTCCGCAGTAGTGGCTCGAGAGTCAACACGTACAGAAGCGACGAGAGGGGGCATCCCTGACGAACCGAACGTGCAATGTCGAAGGGTCTTGATAGATGCCCATTGACGCGAACTACCGAACGGATGCCTCTGTACAGGGCAGCCATCCAGCCGCGGAAAATGGGACCGAAGCTGGCCGCTATGAGGATAGCCTCCAAGTATAGATAGATAGATAGATAGATAGATAGATAGATAGATAGATAGATAGGCACAGACAGACAGATAGATAGATAGATAGATAGATAGATAGATAGATAGATAGATAGACAGATAGACAGATAGACAGATAGATAGATAGATAGATAGATAGATAGATAGATAGATAGATAGATAGATAGATTAGAGAAAATGGAATTAACGTTAACTAACCTTATCAATTGCCATACTTGATGCTAAACTTTAACCTTTTAATCGTCATCTCTTCCTTACCGACGCTTATTTAATATAATTAACTGTTTCCCATGCTTATCTTAACTAATACTTTTCGCGACGCAGATCCTAACGTTTCGCAATGCTAATCGTTTACGTTACCTTTTCCGTACTAGTCATTATCAGTACGTTACTGATACTTTTCTCTACCATTACCTTTTTCCGACGCTAATCATTAGTTTTCCTGACTAATATATACTTCGCTAATCATTGCCAATAGATTTCCTGGCTCTCATCCTAACTACTACATTTCGGGGTGTTAATCGTAATAATTGTCTTTCACGATGCCAATCATTAGTATTAAACTTATCGTGCTAATCGTTATCATTACCTTGCCGACAGTTATCGGTATCATTGCAGTTTACCGACGCTAATCGTTAGCATTACGTTTCCCGACGCTAATCGTTACCATTACACTTCCAGACGCTAACAGTTACCATTACGCTTTTCGACGCTACCCGTTACAACTATATTTCCCGACGCTAATCGTTACCATTACATTTCTCAATGCTGATCGATACCATTGCATTTCCCCAAGCTAATCGTTCCCATTACATTTCCTAGCGCAAATTGTTACCATTACATTTCTCGACGCTAAACGTTACCATTACATTTCCCGAAGTTAATCAATGTTATCTTCCTCAGAGTCACACCAGATATACAGTGTGTGTGTGCGCGCGCGCGTGCGTTACTCTCTGATGGACGAATGAGTGCTCAATACATGTTGTAAAGGATATGATCTTTTATAAAACCTAGTTTTGCAATAAACAAAAACTATACATACATAAACACACACACACACACACACACACACACACATACGCGCGCATTTGTGTGTGTGTTTGTGTGTGTGTGTCTGTGCATGTACTATGAAGGTTTGCGTATTAGGGACCAAGTCTCATTTAGTTGGAATCTCCTCTTTGCGGGACATGATTGGTTCGAAGAGAGGAAAGACACGTCTTGGGATTGTTCTCGTTGTTTTGTTGAGGTGGCTGTTGTTGTTCTTTTGGGGGTTTCTGATGCTGTTGTTGTTGTTATCGGTGATGTTCATGCTGCTTCTGCTGCTGTGAATGCTGTAGTTACTGTTGTTGCTGTTGTTTTTGCGGTTCTCGGTGTTGGTCCTGTTGTTGGTGATGTTGCGTCCACCTACTTTTGTTGGTGCTACTGCTGTTACTGCTGTTGTGGTGGTGATGCGGCCATTGACAGAAGTGAGGGTCTTCCTTCTTTCTTTTGTTGTGGTAGAAGGCCTTCAGATGGTTTGTGTCCCCACACATGTGACATTTCGTCCTTCTTCTTTCAAATACCACGTGGAGTTTAGTGCCATCTGGCAAATTTATGAGGTCCGGTATGGATTCCGTACTTTCGAAATCCAACTGGACCCATAATTCTATTGTTTGCCCCATTCAGTTTTACTGTTGCATTTTTCTTGCCTTTAAGATGTTCGCCATGTCCCCCATGTCTAGTACAGCTGCCACCTACCAACAAATATTTATTTCTGATGGAATTTCAGTGATTTTTATTTTTGCCAATCTACGACCCAGATATATGGGTATTAGGAAGAGATTGTCATTTCTCAGTCTGGTGGTCGAGATTTTTCTGGCTTCTTCTTCTGTAGCGAATCTTACGTCTACCGTTCCATACCGCTTCGCTCTCGCAACGTATGCCTTTCCGTTCCATACTATACGCAAAAACCTCAAGTAGTTGCTGAGTGGCTCGCTACAACTTCCGATTTTTCACCCCAATACATTTATAGATGATTGTTGTTGTTTTTTTGTTTTTTGTTTTTTCATTGTGTCTTATACGACAGTTTGAGAAGTATTCAAAACTACTTCTCTCCCATTCTTTCTGCTCACATAACTTCCTACATTTTTCAAGTCACCTGCTGTTAGTGAAACACTTACGTGTGCTTGTCGCACTGCAGTGGTTAACCTATTTAGGCTTGGCTTGTCATTTTCATTTTTATTCCCACTGGCTGTGGTAGCATTGTTAGTGGCGGCGACGACGGTAGAAATGGCAAATGTTTCGTTGGAAGCTTTTTTCCTCCTCTTTTCCTCTTCCTCGCTCTTATTCTCTTTCTGTGGCTTTTCACTGGCGATGGTGGTGCTAGAGCTGCTGTTGTTGTTGTTGTTGCATCATGCACTGACTCTCGTGGCTTCTGATCTTAACTGATTCGAACGTACATGTTGTGTCTTGGTATAAAAAGATGGGCTACAGCAAATATTCTGCCCAATACAACAAATTTGCTTGTTAGTTGCTTGGCCTTAACCAGTTGAGCATATCCCTTATTAGCTGACATTATGTGCATCTCTGATCACGAGCAGAAATAGTGGGGGAGCATCATAGCCATGTGTGGAGAGGAATTCTTTGGGGTTTGAATAGATCACCTCTGGAAGCATGGGTGCTTTGTTCATCATCTTTAAGCAACCTTTATTCAGGGATCTTTTGAGCGGGGTGGGCTACTCAGCCTGAAGAAAATTCTAACTGGGCCCCATCTGTAAGGACATGCGTTGTTTATCTTGATGTAAGGTTACCATGTCGCGCACATATGGTTGAAATGCATGTACCTGGTGTACCCTTATCAGACGAGTAGTCATGATGGGTATATTGGGCTTCGTATATTTGTGCCCCAGTGTCACTTTGTTGGCATGCATTGCTGGTTGACCTCAAGTCTCATCCAGAGACCACAAGAGACAAATTAGAATTTCAAGTTTTTTCTGCTTCCAATACTCTCTCGTTCCTAACTGTCACTAACAAGGTTTCCTTACTTCGGGCTAGGTATCTCATTAAGCTCTCGAGTCTTCCACACTTATCAGTCCTCTTCCTCCAGTTATTCCTTTCCTGTATAGACGATCAGTGCACATGGGTTCCATGTATCGTTAGGAGCTTTCTTAACTTCTTGTCCATCTTCTTTAGCTCCTCCTCTGTCCATTTCAGGATTCCAGCGCCATACCGAACTACTGCGACTGCACGCGGGTTTATTGCCGAAAGTGTATTTCTGGCATTCAGCTTTGAAACCAATATTTTTCTTACTCGCTGCAGATACTGTCTTTTTGTCTTTTCCTTCATGTCGTTGCGTTTGATTCCATCTGCCTCAAGTATTCCCAGATATTTCGCCAATGAACTGTATAGATACTTGGAAAAAAAGTGGGATGATCGCTTATACATGAAGAGAGCTGGGTGGTATATTGACAGAACTGTTAGGTCGTCAGTCAAAATTCCTTGTATAGTTTAGTTAAGGTTGGTTATATTTTGGTTTCTAATCCCATTCAAGTCATTTATGCTTTCAGTTTTCCAGGGTCAATAAAATAAATTTCAGTATTTTTATATTTTCATTTTATATCTCTCCTATCCTAAATACACCAAATGTTGCTGTAATTTAATTTAGACTTATATAATTATTGACAATTATTTATTTAATTGATTTAATTAATTTCTCATCGACTCTTCGTTCGATAGTCATTTCGGATATGTTTTATAACTCAATATATTGAATTGTTTAAATTTTTATTGAAATTCTTGATCTTTTTACAATATTAACAAAATCTACAACGCTACCTAATTATCGTATTCCACTCCACATAATGTATCAAATTAATTATTTGAAATTAGAAAACAACTGTCTTTCTGAGGACTGCTTTATACATATTTATAGTATTTTATTTGACCTCACTAGTGTTTTCTTATTCTTCACATACTGTTCTTTTTTCTTTGTACAGTGTATATTGTCCCTACTTAGCTTAGCTTCACTTACCGCTCTTCCTCGTTTCTATGCATTTATTTATAATTATGTCTAGGTTATTCCTTGGTGCTTGAAATCGTCGGAGAAGACAAAAACGAAATTGCAAAACCGTAGCACTCATTTAGATAAAATTACATAAAGTCGAAGAATGCCTTGAATATTTTATACGTAGATGACCTAAGTAGCCCTTTCCAAATGACGCTTTCTCTCTCTCTCTCTCTCTCTCTCTTTCTATATATAT
>NC_068981.1:73489529-73494051 GCF_001194135.2 Octopus bimaculoides | reverse complement strand
TATATATATATATATATTTGAAAACATTTGTAAATGTACCACACAAGTAAGTAGATATTAAAAATAAACAAAAAGGAAAATGCCACTTTTAAAAAAATTGGGTGTTTTAATTAATTTATATTACAGACTGTCCTCATTTAACGACCAAGTTACGTTCCAACAGCCCCGTCGTTAAGCAAATTCGTCATTAAACGAATATTCATAGGGTACGTATTTTTTTATAGGTATAGTGTGCTGTACGTACATATAAAAACAGAATACCGTACTGTATAAAGTATATGCAGTACAGAGCCAAGAATCGCTAACATAAATTGTTGAAAAATGAATAAGTAGCAATACGATTATCACAAGGAAAACCTTAAAAGTTAGGATAGGGATACTGTATTATTGTAGCTCAGACATCGTAAGTATGTTTGTGATTCCAGGCCCAGTACATAAGATGCCTAATAATCTTTTCTCAGGATTATATAGAAAAGGTGAAAAGGGTTAAAGGAAACTCAAACATAATAACTTTGTTTTACTTTCGATAAAGATTACAAAAGCAAACTCATTCTAGACATCAAAATGCATGAAAAATCCCGTCAGTGTTGTTTGCTTTGTTATCTTCTTTTTTTTTTGTCATAAATTTCTCGATAACATCGGAAATGTTCAGTTGTCTGTCTTTCCACCTTGGAAAATCGCTCAAAATTTGTATCCATCGCCTCAAGTTCTATTTTTTTAAAAATATGTAATGACAGCTCGTAAAGTTCGTCGTAACTCCGAGTGGTCGTTAAATGAGAACAGTCTGTACATGTTTCGTTTTTTTTTTTGAAAAAACACCGTATCAAAAATGAGTATAAAATATGTGAGAAGAGAAGATGGCTATTAATAAAATAAAATTGAAATTAAAATTAAGAATAACATTCATAGTTTCCTGTTATTTCTTGCATGCGCACGTGGTCCTTTCGTTCTGGAGGCATGGTAAATTCAACTCGCTGCGATACGCGGAAAGAGAAAAAACGTGTCTGGTTAACGGTTGCGCATAATGAATATACAGATACATATATATATATATATATACATAATACATATACATAATATACATACATAAATACATACAAAAATACATACATATTTGTATATAGACATGTGTGTGTATGCATATATATGAATGCATGTCAATAGATTTTGTATATACAGATATATATACATATATGTGAATGTGTGTATATTATACATCGTATATATATATATATATACAGAGAGACTATAAATATATACATGCAAATATACATACTTACACATTTACGCATAAACATACGCTCACGTACACAAACATCCATCCATCCATCCATGCATACATACGTACCTACATACATACATACATACATACATACAGACATACTGACAGACAAACAGACAAACAGACAAACAGACAGACAAAAAACCTGTATGCAGATGCAGTGTGAGTTGTAACCGTAGACCACCAGCATTTTTCAAGTGTGGCATAATAACATTGCAGCAAATAATACACTCGTGATGGCCACCATTACCACCAAGTCCACCATCACACCAGTTCTACTGACAGATATTAGAGGCCTCGTACAAAACAACAACAAATGCAAAATTGCGTACCTGAAGGATTGTTCTTCATGCAATCAAGCAACATGCATTTCACTTACGGAGGTACATCTGTCTGCAAGTTTTAATGATGCAGAGATACACATACCAATATAAGTTGTATTCCTTTCAGACAGAAGAGGAAAATTCACGGTGGAATTACGCTGTACAATTGTGAAGATGTAACGTCACTAACCCTGTTGTCACACTCAAACTCAATCTGTTACGCACTGAAAGTGCATTTAAAGCAACTTAATGTGGGAATATGCACGTTATATCGCCTACCCAATGCCTCAAACCATGAAGATCAATTTGAGAAAGGTCTTGCAATAATAAAATTACTAAGAAAGCTAGATCAATGCATTAATGTGCCTCTGATGGGTGACTTCAACTCCCCCAACATCAGATCGCCAGAAAGCAAAGGGGCGCAAGCAAGCAGAATTTCTATTTGATTTCACGAAAACAGTGTTCATGGAACAGACCATATATACAGTCCCCAGCCAAAAACAATAGCATCTTAAACCTTTGCTTCATCAACAAAATGGAACTTGTCCACAATGTGAAGGTATCACCGACAATTTTCTGAAACTACAACAAAAATAGAACTGACGATGTACAGTCCAAAACAAATTAAAGATATGTTCCATACACATGGCACCTAAACCCTATCCAGTCTAAATTTCTACAACTGAAAAATATACTCCAGCAAAATTTGCTTAAAACTCTCATTGTGCAAGATATTGATATGAAACTTTAAAAATTCAAGTCAATAATTCCAGCCATAGCACTGATATTAATAACAATAATGAAAGTAATTTATTAATATTCTTAATAACAGTTATTGGAAAATTACTATTTAATAAGCAACTGAGTTCCTCTATAACGATAATATTGTAAAATGTAAATATAACTACAACACACGGAATGATTATGATACGTTGAGAAATGTTTACAGAATGATCGATATTTTTTCAAATCTCATGATCATTCATGCATTTGAAAATTATCCAGTCTGTTAAGTGGAGCAGAAGAACCTTCCTTAAATCATACCTTCTATATTTGAAATTAAGAACTAATTAAATTGTTTC
Source organism: Octopus bimaculoides (assembly GCF_001194135.2). Taxonomy (NCBI): domain Eukaryota; kingdom Metazoa; phylum Mollusca; class Cephalopoda; order Octopoda; family Octopodidae; genus Octopus; species Octopus bimaculoides. The sequence goes on along the minus strand of NC_068981.1, from coordinate 73,491,364 downwards.
TAATTTAGGTACAATGCCAGCAACTTTGAGAGGAAGTGGGTAGTTGATTCGAGTACGTGGCCGGTACTTTATTTTATCGACCGCTTAAAACGATGCATTTGAACTCAAAACGTCCAGAGCTGGAACAAATACCGTAAAGCATTTTTCCACGGCTCTAACGATTCTGCCAGCTCACCACCCTGAAAGGATAGATAATTATAGCCATATATATCACAAGGAAAACGTGATAGTCAATGTTGAAATTATTTTAACTCCTAGATTTTTAGATAAGAATTGGCTTCAGAGTAAACAGCAAATTTATATGTTTGCAGTTGGACTCAACCAGATTTCTTACTCTATGCAGTCTATAAATAATGATGAGTCTATTACAACGTTGCCCGCAATGGAGCCTGCTAGATAAGCAGCTAAAATCTCTTTCATACCACACTCTTCTGTCGAGAAAAGAGAATACATTGGCAGATATAATCTGGAATGCATTCTTCCAAAACAAAAGAAATTTGAATTCAGTTTATCATAGGTAGCTGGATCGAAGCTAAGCAAGAAAAAATTACTGCAACATAGCTAAGATCAGCTAAAGTAGACCGCATAATACTCTTCACAAAAGAGCATAAATAAGCAGAAGTTTCAAAATAACTCCAATATGCGCAATTATTCCGTATGGAGGTTGTAAGCAACTGCTCCTAACAAATGCTATAACATCTACTTATTAGCTTCGTCAGTCAGATTTCTTACATTAAATTTGATATACGATAGTAAGACGTAAAAATTGAATAAGGGGATTAGTAACGAACAGAATTCATTCCTAAGTTTACTCATAATCATAAGCAGTCCCCATTTCACTGTCAAATAAATCGTAGACCGTCGGTTTTCCTAATGAATTACACACACACACACACACACACACACACACACACACACACACACACACGCATGCACGCACGCACGCACGCACACATGCACGCATGCACACGTACACACACTCACACACAAATATATGCCATCAGACATATCAGCGTGTGAGGCAGTTCTAGCGACTCATTTCTTTGAAAATATACGTATTACTTTCAATCTACGGCGACATCCTTCGGCCTATTGATTGGTTGGGTGAGGAAAGTGAACCTGGATTACTTGAACATGAAATACTAATTATCGTGATTGTGAAAGACCCTCCGGCAGCACTTTGCCAAGGCCTACACACTTCATCGTCGTCACACCAAAAATAAAATAAAACTGATCTCACAAAATGATTAATTCATGGCAAGACCACATCTCTCAGGATACGCAAATATACCTTGTGCTGAGTAGATATCCTACAAGACTTACAGTTACATTACTCAGTGGGACGTGTGAATCTTAAGATGGTATAGATCCTGTAAAACATTTCTTCAAGCTCAAGTGTGGAAGCTGGCAAGGAGGGCGCTCGAATCTCTGATTTAAAGATTTTAAAAGCGACAATTCAATGGGTCGAATAGACTTATTGTCACTGCAGAGACGACGGCGACTGACAACGAGCGACAGCAAAGAGCTATAAGAAAAGTTAGAAGTTGGAGAATTAAAACGTACAAAACATCAAGATGGGAAGAGTCATTGTACTAGCTCTACCAAAAGTATTCTGCTGCTTCCACAAACATTGATGTACCAGCAGCCCCTTTGATCTACAGTCCCATAAAGAGAGAGCATTGATGAAATCACTACAATTAAGACGAATGATGGATTGTACTACATGATGCTTCTGACACTAATTTTGTTTTTGTGCTTCATGCCAGTCTCTCTCTCTCTCTCTCTCTCTCTCTCCCTCTCTCTCTCTCTCTCTCTCTCCCTCTCTCTCTCTCTCT
>NC_068981.1:73487610-73489432 GCF_001194135.2 Octopus bimaculoides | reverse complement strand
TCTCTCTCTCTCTCTCTCTCTCTCTCTCTCTCTCTCTCTCTCTCTCTCTCTCTCTCTCTCTCTGTGACAGAATTATATGTAGTACCGTAATATTTCCGTTTCAATACCACCTCTGCTTAGGTTTTGGTTGTAGACAAGAGCTTATCAGTACAAGCATGCAAAAAATAACACGCAGTTGTATTAAAATAATAATTTCCCGGATGTGAATTGGTTTATTTCTTTTCGTTGACCAAAAGCAGAGCTCAAAACTATTTGTTATGTTTATTTCTGTATCAGCTGTCAAATTACAATCTTTTATTTCATCATTATTTTAGCCTGGAATGGCATTCGAAGCATGAGGGATTGATTCTACATTTTTTCTCCGTCTATATTTGTGTCATTTATCTACAATACATGATATAATGTATCCCGTTCGCCCCTTAAAAAAATCACAGTTGTATTTATTCTTGCTGGAGATATAAATCTAACTTGTGATTCATTTCTTATGCATCGAAACCAAACTGGAGCTGCAGTTTGACAGGACATTGTTACTGGCGACCGTATTTGTCTGCCCTTCTCAGCTGGTGAACTAAGACGTCTTTCTTAGTGAGGGGTTGATCAGTATCTCAAAACTATGTGACTCAAATATGCATTAATATGTTTCTTATTGGGGGCCTGTAAAGATTAAAAACAGGAGAGTCAACTTTCCATAATTAATAAAATTAAGATAGTTTTTAACTTTATAAACTTGCCTAATGCCACAACGAAAATAGAGGCAGGCTCTTTTTTGTCTTCTTGTTAGTAAAGGAAGGGGTGCAAAAAATTTCTTTGATATTTACTTTACTGTGGGACCGGTATTTGTCTGCTTGAGAATAATTGCACTAATAAGACATTTTCATTGCCAATAAGCTTTTAAATACATTTTAACTCTCACGTGTATTCTTTTAGAATATCTTTCAGAATCAGAATCTATTTGGACTATTTCATATCTTTATATCCGATCTCATGAAAACTTCTATAGAAGCCATTCTCACGAAATTTTCGCAAGTATTATCGGACACTAATGTTTCTGGAACTCTATTTCTGAAAAGCATAGTTCTTAATGCCTACTTATACCTTCCTCTTTAGTTTTAACTCATTATTTTTGGCCACCCAAGGCACGCATTTATTAAGAACAAACAGTCCTTAATTCTAGTCATAGGCATGAGTCATAAGCACAAGTATCTATTCTCTAATTTCTTTAAGCCAACGTGCACTGTGTCATGTAATACAGTTTTATTCTAACACCTGTCAGACTTATACTTACATGTCATTCCATATTTCCACGGTAACTTGGTCACCATGCTTCTAAATTCGACCGATTACTTGTTGCTTTTGAGCTACAAATGTATATAATCATACATAGGATTTATCATTAATGTCTTCAAATAGGTTGGCAGAACAATTAATACTCCATTACACAAGACTCCATCCGCAACTGTTAACTTACTTTTCAATAACTTAAATTGACACTTGCCCATTATGTTCATATTAACACCACATCTTCTACGTTCTTCTTTTCTTTGTTAAGCTTTTATGAAATACTCATCCACTCTCCGTCTCTTCTTTCACTTTTCCTCCTCACCATCAGTTCATCTATTTCTCATCATTCCTTCACAAATACTCATTATAGACATCCGTCTCTCTCTCTGTTCCCTCTTTCTCTTAAAATCCTTATTGCTAATCTTCTATTGCTCTATCTCTGCCAGTTTCTCTCTCTCTCTCTCTCACTCTCTCTCTCTCTCTCTCCCTCTCTCTCTCCCTCTCTCTCTCTCTCTCTCTCTCTCTCTCATCGATATTCATC
>NC_068981.1:73481134-73487580 GCF_001194135.2 Octopus bimaculoides | reverse complement strand
TTTCTCTCTCTCTCTCTCTCACTCTCTCTCTCTCTCTCTCCCTCTCTCTCTCCCTCTCTCTCTCTCTCTCTCTCTCTCTCTCATCGATATTCATCTGAATTACTAGCCATCACTCTCTTCCTCTGACACACACAGACACACACACTATTTCCACTTCTATCACTCATTTTACATGTAACTCTGTCTACTCATCATTTTCTCTCACCCATTACTCTCTCTCTCTCCTATCAGACTCTTTCCCATCACGATTTATCGCCTATGGTCAAAGTCACTAATCACTCTCCACCCGGCTCTCTCTCTCTCTTTCTCTCTCACTCAACTTCCTCTTCGATCATTCCTTCTACTTTCTTATCTCTTTTGCCATCACAACACTTATGGTCTATACAATTCCTTTAACATCAGCTAACATGTGACTCCCTCTCACTCCTTTCTTCTGTTACTCTCTCCTCTCTCAGTCAGCCTCTTGTCCTTATAACTTTAGTTCTCTTCTCTTACTCATTCTTCTATCATTATTTCATCAAGTATAGGCGCAATGGTCCAGTGATTAGAGCAGTGGACTCGCGGTCGTTGGATCGCGGTTTCGATTCCCAGACTGGGCGTTGTTATTGAGCGAAAACACCTAAAAGCTCCACGAGGTTCCGGCAAGAGGTGGTGGCGAACTCTGCTGTATTCCTTCTCCACAACTTTCTCTCACTGTTTCTTCTTGTTTCTGTTGTACCTGTATTTCAAAGGGCCAGCCTTGTCGCACACTCGGTCACGCTAAATCTCCCCGAGAACTATGTTAAGGGTACACGTGTCTGTGGAGTGTTCAGCCACTTGCACGTTAATTTCACGAGCAGGCTGTTCTGTTGATCATATCAACTGGAACCCTCAGCGAGTGCCACGGTTTCATCATGTCTCATTCCGTTTTACTGAAAATCTTCATTTAAAAACACTACAATTGTTTCGATTCATCCTCGCGCCTGTAGTTCATAGATGAAATGTTGTACAGTCAATATCTTACATCCCTGGTGTAGAATGCACCTCCTCGGGTGATCGTTCAAGTAAGTCCCACGTTAGATACTTTCGCCATTTCACTCAGTTTAATAAAGTATACCTAGAGTGACATACTTAGAGTAATGTGTCATTCTGACAGTTTACAGACTAAAGCCGTAGATTCACAGAGAGAGGGGGGAGAGAGGGGGTAAGAGAGAGAAAGAGAGAAGATACACTTACAATCAAAATACAAAAATCCATTGATATAAACTACATAGATAAAAAATAGACATATGAAAATAAAGATATGCATATAAATACTAATAAAAATAATAAAAGGGTTCGGTTGACTATAAACTTCAATTCTATCCAAAGGTCAGATTATAAGGAAAAAGAATTAGACAGATTAGAAAATAGTAAAGAAAAAAAGATAATGAAGTGATAAGCAGGCTGTGACTGGCCATGTCACCACATGTCAACTGTTTCTTTATCTCAATGACACATTACTCACGGTATAGATTATTAAACAGAGTGAAATAGCGTGACTGTCAAACGAAGAACTCGTTTAAACAATCATCTGAGGAGATGCATTCTACGCCTGGGATGTAAAGATAATAAGTGCACAACATCTCACCTATGATAATGCAAGAATGCGCCGAAACAATTGTAATGAATTTGAATAAAGATTCTCGTTAATTCCATTTATTATCGTATACCTATTTATATAAACTCTACGGATACTATGGAACTCCTGATGTACATTCAATAGCATGACTATTTCTGGTGTATGATGATATCAAATAGCCAATAACTTTGGACGAACTTTCCTTGTGAACCTATGCCTCGCGAAGAACTTTTGATCCTTTTAGTTGGATGTTGTATTTTATAGTGATTTCTTTTTTTAATTTACTGACATCCTGTTTTCATTATTTCATATATCTCTCGTTTAAATATTCACCATCGTCACCGACCTGTCGTTACCACATAAATTCAACATCTATGAGAGTATTCGATCTGCGAAACAAAGCAGCCAAATCTCCATCAAACTACACCCTACAGTATTTTAAAATGCGACATGCGTTGGTATATTTCTTAATAAACCGCGCTTCAAAAGTAAAACGGTGTTGTATCGGCTAAAAGGCTTTTGATTATACGTTCGGTGTGAATTCATCTGAGCTAAGCGGCGATAATAATTTCCATTTCAATTCATCTTTGTGTACGTAAGTGTTTTGAGTAGAATCAACGTTGGTCGTCTGTTGTGTTTAATCGTGCATGACGCCAAATACTATGTCAAACATCACCCTATTGCTTTAGATCATTTGAAAGTATTAAGCTGTCCCATTTTGTCTAATGTTTCTTTGCTTCATATCAAATGAAACAAACTTTGATGAGAAAAAGTAGCATTTACGTAATAAACTAAGCAATCATCTTCACATAACAAAATCCAACATCCCTCAGTACGATCCCAGTAGTTTTTCTATCTGACTTTTTTGGTGACCCACTAACTTACAGGACTTAAACAAACAAGCAGCGGTTGTCATGCAGACGCCGCATACACACGCAAAAACACACATATACATACACGAATACACACATATACAAGTATATATATATATATATATATATATATATATATATATCAGGAAAATAAGACAAGGAGCTAAAGAATACACTCATCAGCAGGAACTACTCACCATCACTAATTGATATAGGCTTCCAACGTGCCACAACTCAACATCCACGAAATTCAGACACCCCAGACTAAAGAAGGATTTACACCCAAAAGCCCTACCATACATATCCACGCACAATGAGGCCCCTAAACACTGAGGTCTTCGACACCATCCTCCAGAACAACCCTTTACTAAAGTGGGACCATAGAATGGATCAAATCCTCCAAATGCACACCACCATAAAGACTAAAAGAAAACCTTATTCAATGAAAATTCTTCTAACACAGGCCCAAATACTACTTGTCAACAACATCGAAACCGATAGTAAAAAAAAATGTGGAAGACCCAACTGTGGTATATGTGTCAACATTTTACAGTGAAAAACAACTTCACATGTGCTTCGGAAAGCCTAATATATATATTAATTTTGTCAGGGTGTCGAGAACAATATATTGGTCAAACTAAAAATAGTCTACGCCAGAGGATGACGGTACATAGATTAAAATACGAGAATACAGAAAAATAGGGTTAAGAGAGCACATCGATATTTGCGCCACTAAGGAACAACATAACTTTATAATTTTTTCCCTTCTATAAATTCGGGGACAATGCAAGCTATAAACAGCGCATTAGCAAAGAAACATATTTTATCACAAAATATAAACCTATTTTGAATGCCGCGACAACTACAGACTATAGAATTTAGAACAATTCCAACCACTACCGCTACAACCACAATAGATCACGTTGAGGTCATTTGACCATTAAAGAAGTGTCACAGCACTCCTGTATTTCTCTTCTCTTTTCTTTCCTTTCTCTCTCTCCGTCTTTCCCTACTCCTAATTCTCTTGCTCCATCATCTCCTCCTCCTCCTTCTCCTCCTTCTCCTCCCCCTCCTCCTCCTCTACCCCCTCCACCTCCTCCTCCTTCTCCTCCTCCTCTTCCTCCTTCTTCTTCTTCTTCTTCTTCTTCTTCTTCTTTTCCTTCTTCTCTTCTTCCTTCAGTTGCTCCTGCTTAAACCATCAATTCTCTGTACACAAACTATTCCTTCAGGTTTATTACTACCCACATACGAGGCATCTACAAAGGAATAGAGAGAGAGAGAGAGAGAGAGACAAACTATCTGAAGACTACGGAAATATTTACCTATTTAAAGATTATGGAAATATCTACAAAACATTTCTCTTAGTTTTTTTGTTTTTTTTTCTTCAAGTTAATGGTTTTCCTTATTTTACTCTTAGTTAAAAAAGTCCAAAAGACGGAAACCGGTACGAAGTGTACTTCATGAGAAAATTGTTTTAGCATTTTCTATCATATCTTATTTTCCTTATACATATCAACTCGTGTATTACTTTTCTACGTTCCACACACACACACACACACACACACGCATTTGTGTACTCGAGTAAATGTTTAATCTGAATTCAGCTTTTGCGGCTAGTGCAGTTTCGGTTTCTGCTGTTGTTGTTGTTGTTTTGTAGTTGAAATTGTATCAACGGTCTATATATAGAAAATTCCAGTGGACGGACATCAGCGTAGATGGACATGTAAGTGCAATTCGATTAATAAATTTAGTCATCACACATACACGCACACACATATACTAAGCACTCTCTCACACACACACGTGTATGTATATATATATATATGTGTGTTTATATATATGCATACACACACATATACATGCAAATATATACTCACATACATATGTAGATACGTATACAAGCATGCATATGTATATATACATGTACATATATTCGCACGCATGCACACGCGCGCACATACATACATATATATATATATGTATGTCTGTATATATATGTATATATATATGGGACGGAGAGAAACATACATACGTACGTGTGTGTATGTGTAAATGATGTTATTAGAAAGTAAATCTAAGGCCGCGGTGAGGTTTTGAAACACTTCGGATTAGTTGCATGGCCTTTCGTGGATGCAGATTTAGTCTTAAGAAGCAAACCATTATTAGTGAGAGTAGAGCACCTTATAAGAGATTAAAGAACTGGGACATTTAGTACCAACCTTTCATGTCGAGTTAAAATCCCAGCAAGATTAGCTTTCATCGGACAGACACCAATGAAGTAAATATCAATCATCAGAGGATGGGACACGGAGTAAGTTATTGATTGTACTTTCTACATTAGGCTTTCTACCTGCAAGAAATAGCAACCTAAGATTTTTTTGATTTTCGCCTTAGAGCCTTAAGGAAGGACGCATCGGGTAACGTAGTCCAGCTAACAGAATGGCCACGGCTTAAACACCTTTGTTTATGGATCTGCTCAATCAGAAAAGATTAGCTAATGAAGATTAATAAATTTTTATTTGGAATATTAACGCAGATATTTCAGACAATATCAATTTTATAATCACAAGCAGCACAAATTAGGGAGGGTATAAGTAATGCTATTTACTTGTGGGTGCGGGGAACCGATGCAATATATTAAAAAGCGCTGATTTAGAATTTGACATGCAAGAATTTTGATCTGAAACCGTGTGTTGGAAACAATATTGTTATATTTGGAGAATGTCATAATTTATAAAGCCTATAAAAACACTCATCAGTTGTTGCTTACTCTTTACTCTTTTACTTGTTTCAGTCATTTGACTGTGGCCATGCTGGAGCACCGCCTTTAGTCGAGTAAATCGACCCCAGGACTTATTCTTTGGATGCCTAGTACTTATTCTATCGGTCTCTTTTTTGCCGAACTGCTAAGTTACGGGGACATAAACACACCAGCATCAGTTGTCAAGCGATGTGGGGGGGGGGACAAACACAGACACACAAACATACACACATACATATATATATATGCATATATACGACGGGCTTCTTTCAGTTTCCGTCTATCAAATCCACTCACAAGGCTTTGGTCGGCCCGAGGCTATAGTAGAAGACACTTGCCTAAGGTGCCACGCAATGGGACTGAACCCGGAACCATGTCGTTGGTAAGCAAGCAACTTACCACACAGCCACTATTTCACTTCGCTTTCTATTTTCAAAGTAGTTGATGTCTGTTTATGTTCCTGGAAATATTTTTCGTCACACCAAGAATTTAAAAGACAAAATTGCATACCCACCGAATTACACTGATGTAGCAAAAAATATTATGGAGGACTTTGGAAAATATCAACTGTTTTGCAAGAGAAAGAGAAGTGAAATATGGACATGCAAGAACTGATGAATGTGTTTATAGGCTCTATCAGTTATAACTCTTCTCAAATATAACAATTCTGGATGATATAAAATACACTTCTATATCATAAGTGATTATTATAGTTCTCTATACTAGTGTGTGTGTGATCGTGTGTATGTGAGTGATTATATGTATGAGATGATGCATGTCGTGTATGCGTGTGTATGCGTGCGAGTGTAACAGTGAGCTGCAGACACATTAATAAACACAGCTATCCGCATTCAGTGAATATTATGATACATGCTGATGAAATATTTTTACGTATATTGTTACCAAGGAGAATTTGGATAGGAAATCAGCAGTCAAAACGAAAAAACAATCAAGGAATATAACAAGTGAGAATTATTTTGAAAATTTAGGTCAGTGAAAAGGATAATGAACTCTCTGCGTAGCAACCTTATTGTTTTCTCATTTTATGGATATTAGTTCTTGTTGCTTAGCTTTAGGTCAATCGTAATTCAGCAGAACAATGATCCAAGACATTCAGCTGTGACCTGTAAGTATTCTTTCAACAATTGTACACACACGCACGCACGCACGCACGCACGCACACACACACGCACGCACACGCACACGCACACAC
>NC_068981.1:73478076-73481124 GCF_001194135.2 Octopus bimaculoides | reverse complement strand
ACCAATTAACCATGTGTGCAACAACAAAAGTAGTAGACCTCAATATCATTAGAAATAGAAGGTTAAATTCAGTAAAAGACCCCGGCATAGAACACATGCAAGGAGTCTCGATCCTCAGCCGATGCAGGATTAATGCATGTTTAATACGAGAGAAAACACCGTCGGTGGAATATCATATATATAGGACTGAATTAACCAGTCCCCTTACACTTTCAAAGATTTTAGGGTTAGATTTGAAGGAGATTGGGCTGCTATTTCTAGAAAGTCGAGCAATAAATACAGTTAATGTTAGCTCCCTTTTTATTATTTTATTTTTGTTTCAGCTAGAGGCTGTGGCCTTGCAGGTGCAAAATGTACTTGCCATGACCCAGAGTTAGAATCCTCTGATGACTGTGCTAAGGAAAGATACTGCCTGCCCTAGAAAAAGAAACATCTTTTCATTACTATTCTCTTTTAGGTAGGTGAAGTGATTCAAAGAAGTTTCGGAAATTTTGTCTTGGAAATTTTGATGCAAGTGTCACTGATTGGAAACGAACTGTTATTCTTTCTTCCGGTTAATCACTTGCACTTGGAATATTTACATATTTGCTCTTTGAATGGTCCGAAGAAAATGATAATTTCCTTCATAGTATTTCTTCACATTTAAAATATCAAAATTTCATTTAAAAAGAATCATTCTTAAATTCATTTCGATTTTTTGTTTCTTCGACATTATTTCTTTTGAAAATATCATCCATATGCTGCGTTATGGAGCTATTGCTGGCGAAATAAAACCAAATCCGCATCGGCACCTCCTTCTCAATAAAGGATACAATTCATAGTTTCTACTCCTTCTAATAGCATGTTTTCCCGTCAACTTGCTAAATAACTCAAGCTTCTGGTGTTTAGATTCTACTTTACGATACACTTTCGATAACACAGATGTTATCTTTATCTGCGACATCAGTTATTACAAAAATACCAAATGGCAATTATATACCGCTTATTTCTTTGTATACACGCCCGTACTATTGCGGTTACTTTACCTCAAAATAAATTGTAACTTTTTTTCCCACTCAAGATTAAAAATCAATCATGAATCCAAGTACACGGTCACGCTGCTCTGAATCAAAATACGATTTCAAGTGTGTGAAATATTGATTTCTTATTAAGGTATCAAACAGAAATTGAAACGATCATAGTGTTTTCCTGGTGACTATTCGATCGATTTTTACCAAACCCGAATGACAAAAGCAACCACAGAGGATGTTCAAATGGTAATGTGTAGAGACCTGACTGAAGACTGCACTCATTTAGACCCTGTGTTCTATCGTTTCTACCAACGTTACAACACACTATCAACTACATATGTCTAAATAACTGTGACCAGTTAATCTTATACTTAAAGACGAAGCACTTAGTTGCATTTGCTCACTGTCGTCGCTCTGGTAGATAAGAGCATTTTTATCCTTAGTTGTGAATTATAAGTTTCCTAGTTCGGAACCACTCTGGTATTGTTTACATACCAAGATATGACATCTAATGACAATCAGAAATCAAGTAAGTGGTAATCATAATATTATTCTGTAAACATTAAAACGTTACAATTTATTTCCTACGAACTAACGAGGGTACCTCTGTGCAGTCAAATGACTTGCTAGAAATATCAGCCAAATCACTCACTACCGTCTTCAAAAACGAATAACATACTGAAAAAGTAGACCGCAATTTATTGATCTGAATAAAAGACAAGATAATCACGGCGATAAATACTGACTATTACAACACCCTTCACCATAATTCTGCCTTATAAGGACTGACCTGGGGATTAAACGAAAACAGTAACTCCCGCCCTTTGTATCCAGTGAAGAAAAAACATTTCTAATTAGTCATTCTGCTAATTTGAAATATTGTTTTGTTCTGACTGGTTACAAAAGCCCTATACTACAGGGAAGAAAATTCTGAATGCCACAATGCTCATATTTTCTAAGGTCATCGGATGTATTTGTGCTTATCATTTTTAGCCCATTATTCCCCATCAGTGAATAACGTTTGTACATTACAGTGACTATGATCAGCCAAAATATTCACATAGTTCTTCACATTAACACTGCCATGTAGAACAAGAGAATTCCATGATATGGCTGCCCAGAAACACTTCCATGCTATAAGACATGGTCCTACAGTCGTGGTTGAAGGTATAGGAGATTGTCTCCAGGCATAAATTCGTCCTCCTTCGGCCTACGGGTGCATGCTTAGTGTAAGCTCGTTCAGTCGGAGCATTCTTAGAAAAAAAGTGAATGATGATCTATTAGAGAAGATGACATTGTTCCTTTGAATCACTTATCTCTTCTGATAGTCTAGACGCCATTTTTGGCGCATCAGTGTTGATGGAGGACAAGAGATGTTTAACCATTGCAGCCCTCCCATGGTATCAAACTTTATGAGCTAACAACGAACGGTTTGGGCTAACACAGAATTGACTAGGTGCAGGGTCTAACTCTGGTGTCAATTTCACTGTCGTACTTTGATGAATTTTACACAATACGTTTCACTGTTCTGCGTCTCATCTCAGTGAGCTTTGACTTCAGTTCAGAATTATACTTGCTAGGGCTGGTTTTTACCTCGGTTTTGTGTTGAAAACATGATTTTAGAGACCGTATCTCTTACAATAGTAAATGATTCAGTAGTTTTATTTATTTTGTGTATATTTTTCTTTTACTTTTTCTCTCTTTTATACTCCATCAACCCGAGCTTCAACAGTTCCGTCTCTTAAGAAATTTGACAGGTCACGAATTTAAACTCATTTAAGTATAAATATCTGGAAAAAGAAAAAGAAGAGGGTTATATCATGAAGCAGAAGGCATACATGTTGTATGTAAATACATGGATGTATATACTGATCAGACAGTTCTGGATTTGTCATATTGCCAATCAAAATCAAAAATAGTTAAATAAAACAATGCTCCATTATTTTATCCCCTGTATATATACATTAACACACACACACACACACACACACACACACACACACACACACACACACACACACACACACACACACACACA
>NC_068981.1:73475450-73477800 GCF_001194135.2 Octopus bimaculoides | reverse complement strand
ATATATATATATATATATATATATATATATAATATATATATATATATATACATATACGCACATAAAAATTATAATTTAGGGTATCTAAGAGATACCAACATGCTTGAAATAGCAGTCAAACTTTGAGTCTAAAACCAAATGTGGTTTTAGAGTCAAAGTTTGACTGCTATTTCAAGCATGGTGGTATGTCTTAGATACCCTAAATTATAATTTTTACAATAATTATTACCGCTGAAGTTTTTATTCCCATGCTGGGAATAAATATATATATAAATATATACACACATATGTATGTATGTATGTTTGTATGTATGTATATAAGTAGGTAGGTAGGTAGGTAGGTCAAATATATTTGTCTGCATGCATATATACAACAATTTCTCACAAGTAAGTTCCAAGGCCAGGCTGCTGTTTTTCCTGTTTCCTTTTTCCACTATTAGCTATACATCATTGGGCGTAGCGAGGATTTCGACCAAGGGGATTCTCAAATATTGAAATATATCCTCCATTTGACGTCTAACTTTCGAAAAGCACAAATTCAAAATGAATATTAGATCCCAGCGGAGATGCGTGGGTGGAATTCATTCGAAGCCGTTGAACCCATCTCTTGGCTACATATATGTGTATCCAACTATATGTACTTATGCCTAATACTTTTTTAGCATATCATTTCTGCTTCGCTCTGTTTCCTACTTTGCTCACACATATTCACATATAAAGTAGCACTCTGTGGGTTACGACGAAGAAAGTTTCCAGCTGATCCGATCAACGGAGCATCTTGCTCATGAAATTAACGTGTAGTAAGTGGCTGAGCACTCTACAGACACAAGTACCCTTAATGTAACTCTCACGGAGATTCAGCGTGACACAAAAATGTGACAAGGCTGACTCTTTGAATTATAGGTACAACTCATTTTTGGCAGCTGAACGGACTGGAGCAACGTGAAATAAAGTATCTTGCTGAAGGACAGAACGCGCCGCCGGGAATCGAACTCACGACGTTACGATCGTGAGCTGTATACCCTAACCACTAAGCCACGCGCCTTCATTACACACATATACTCAGGCATAATATAAACACACACACGTATTTATACACATTTGTGCATGTATAGAAATATACATGTCCATGAGTGTATGAATGTCTCTGTACGGTGACATTAATACGTAGTCACACACATACGTATATGCACGTCCTTTCATTCGCATACACGCTCGCGTACGCACACAAATACATATTTACAGTACTGTCTTAAGTCATGAACCCAATGAGCAATTGCTTACGAGCCTCAGGAGTCTGGGGTCCCAATTCTGATCTATGTACACTGTGGGTTGCCCTCAATAAACAACTACTATAAGGCCCTGATTATTAATTTGCACGGGGGCCTAAAATGAAGTTAACAAGGCCCAGCATATTTATATATACATACTCTTACACGCATACATATTCCCATACCGATTCATACACATGTACACACGCCTATTCTCATTCTCATACCTCACCAAAGAAACACACGCACATATACTCTCACTCACATTAAGCTTCTGCTCATATACAGGTGCACAGTCTCCGACATATATATCCTGACACACATATACACTCACACGCCACGCATGTAACTTTTACATACACACATGTCCTGTAACTTCACCGTCATCAATTCACCACGGGTAAAGTTCGCCGTCATCAAGTCACTGTTTTTCTTTTGTTTCTTTTTTTTTTTTCTCTTTTTCTATAAAATAGTTTTTAACTATTAATGGTGAGATTCTATGGATATACTTTCTCGGTAAACTTACCTCGCGGTGAAATTTCTTCACGGTGAATTGATGGCGGAGAACTTTTCCTGCAGTGAACTTTCCTTGTGGTAAACTTTTCCTGCTGTGGACTTTTCCTGCAGTGAACTGGTGACGGTGAACTTTCCCTGCGGTGGACTTCCCCCCTGTGAATCTGTTATTCTCACACACATACTCTCACACGCATATACCCTCACATCCACTCATTCACGCACATACTTCCACACATTCACTCAAACGCATTGGTTTCAAATTTCGGAACAAAGCGAGCAGTTCTTGAAGGGAGGGGAAAATCGATTACCTCGATCCCAGTACTTGATCGGTTCTTATTTTATCGGCTCCGAAAGGATGACAGGTTACGTCGACCTCGGCTAAATTTGTACTCAAGGCTTAACGACGAACGAAACGCTCCTAAGCATTTTGTCCAGCGATTCACAAATTTCTTACTAGCGCACAGACTTTCTCTCACGGCACCCTTGTAAGCATATTCACTCATATTCCACGGACATATACATTCATATACAAAAATCTTCACACATATATACTTAGACATGTA
>NC_068981.1:73474909-73475104 GCF_001194135.2 Octopus bimaculoides | reverse complement strand
ACATATATATACATATATCTTCAAACACATACATTCATATATACTGACACACAAATGCCCTCACATATAGATACACACACTCACGCATATATAGTAACATGCATATAAACACAATGATGCCACTACATACCACCCACTGCACACATTTTCGATCTATTGCCCTTAATGGTGTACCCTTTCTTTACAGAGAGAGAG
>NC_068981.1:73470329-73474840 GCF_001194135.2 Octopus bimaculoides | reverse complement strand
GAGAGAGAGAGAGAGAGAGAGAGGGAGAGAGAGAGTTGCACAACATGACAGAAGATAAAGAATGACACAGCTCATTTATTTATTCGGAAAGTTTTTAAAAATTCAATATCTGGAATGAAGAAGGAAATTGTGTGTTGGCGATGGACAACAATTATATTCTCTTTTATCTCAAAGTAATCGATAATATAAGTGATAGTCAAATACGTGGATCGATATAATCGATAATAACCTAACCCAAAATTTGTTTGTCTCCCACATGTTTTGGAAATTATTACAATTATCATTTACGAGCTGTTCGAATCCCTCCGAGGTTGACACAACTTCAGATGCTTTCGGGTGGATAGATCATGTACCAGCTAATTACTGGATCAATAAAATCGATTGCACATTTCTACTCAGAAAATATGTGGCCTTGATCTATCCTTTTAAGTTTCGAGTTCGTCGTTCCAAGGTTGATAAACTAGAATACCAGTCAAAAACTGAGGTCGATGCAGTCGACTCTTGCCTCTTCTCGAAATTTTTGGAAATCATTAAAACTGTGGACTGGTATAATCGTTGAAAAGCAGGACGAAACGCCACGCAGTGTTTGTTCTGTGTTCGAACACCGCCGAGCAGGATAATTCGAGCGCCGGAAAATGCACAACCATATTCGGTCATACTACGTTCTGTATTCAAATCCCGCCGAGGCCAAGCTTAAATTTCATCTTTTCAAGAAAGTACCACTCAAGAACTGGGGTATGGATATTATCGATACTCACCCCTCCCTTCAAAATTGTTGGCTTTGTACCTAAGCCATAAATAATTTATAGAAAGGCGGCGAGCTGGCAGAAACATTAGCACGGCGGGCGAAATGCTTAGCGGTATTTCGTCCGCCGTTACGTTCTGAGTTCAAATTCCGTCGAGGTCGACTTTGCCTTTCGTCTTTTCGGGGTCAATAAATTAAGTACCAGTTACGCACTAGAGTCGATGTAATCGACTTTATCCCTTTTTTGTTCCCTCTGTGTTTAGCCCCTTGTGGGCAATAAAGAAATAAGAAACGTTAGCACGCCGGACGAAATGCTTAGCGGTATTTCGTCGGTTGTAGCAATAGCGAAAGAGGCAGTATGGGAGACGTTTTTTTTTGCCTTTTATCCTTTTGAGGTCGATAAAATACGTTCCAGTCAAATACTAGCAGCTGAAGTAATCGACTTACTTCCTCCCTACGAATTTCAGGCATAGTGCCTTTAGTAGAAAGTATTGTTGCCATTGTTGATGTTGCTGTTGCTGTTATTGTTGTTGGTGCAATAGATTGCAGAACTTGTGTTGCTATGAGGATATCCTAGTCACTGCCTCACACTCACCGCGCCCTATGGGATAAAGATCTACTAAGTAATGGTAAGAAACATCGGAAGCAGGCAAATTTCCCCCGAATCACACACACACACACACACACACACACACACACACACACACACACATACACACACACACACTTGCTAGTGTTTAAAAAATACGAAGAAGACATCATCAGATAATATAGGTCTTAATCCTCTGTTTGGAAAAATACAGTCAGGAAAGTAATGGCTAGAACTTCTTTGACGATAGATTTACATGAACAGTATCACCTACGTCTAATTAACAATAACTGTTGTTGGTGGTGGTCGTCGTCGTTGTCGTGGTATTCAGTCGAATCCGAGAAAGACGATTCATCAGTTTCTTATTTCTTTATTGCCCACAAGGGGCTAAACATAGAGGGGACAAACAAGGACAGACAAAGGAATTAAGTCGATTACATCGACCCCAGTGCGTAACAGGTACTTAATTTATCGACCCCGAAAGGATGAAAGGCAAAGTCGACCTCGGTGGAATTTGAACTCAGAACCTAACGGCAGACGAAATACCGTTAAGCATTTCGCCCAGCGTGCTAACGTTTCTGCCAGCTCACCGCCTTATTCAGTTTCTTGCTGAACAACCTACCCAGTCGATTTGTTTATAGTGACACATGTTTGTACTGTGCATGAGCTCACTCTCTCAATCAAATCGACATTGTCTGTACAGCTGCAAGGTGTGCCATGCGCCAGATGTCGAAGTGATCGCAGCGCAACATAAAGTAAAAGTGTCTGCTCAAAGACACAAAGCACTGCTCGAGAATTGAAACTTGCGATCATAGTTGCAACATCCTTATCACTAAGCCACGAATCATCATAACAATAGCAACTACATCTCCGTGAAAATTACGAATACTCAATCAACAAGATCACGATTCAACAAGAAAATCTCTACATGGTCGTCGGACATGCTAAAAATAGCAGTTGTATGCCATCGTTTGCGTCAGTTTGCATATGCATACGTTTATGTATTTGTGTGAGTGTGTGTGTATGTTTGTTAACGAGCGTAGGTGGCTTTATCGTATTAACGCCTATGCGCATATTTAACTACCTCCATCTATACACACACATTTCCGCTCCCCTACGCACATATACACGTGCACACACACATAGACACACATGCATAGACACGTACTCAAGCACATACACACGTATACAAACGCACATAAACACACACACACTACACATACACACACTCACACCATTTCCTTTTTGATAAGTTATAAACATAGACAAGAAATATTATCTTATCATTTATTTGTGAAATAATAGTCGACACTTGTCTAAATGCATTACAAAAGAAACAGACCCTTTACGTATCGTTCTTGAAATAATGTTCTTAAAACAAAAACAGAAAAGAAAACACTGACAAGCAGATTTCTAACTAGCTGATTTGCTTTTTGCATGATCAGTGACTGGGTGTCATTTATTTTCTATACTAACTGGCACCGTGCCTCCAAAAATGACGAGTAATTGTAGTTTTTTTTTTATATATATATAAACAAGGATGGTAAATCAAACTAATACATTTGTCAATGTTATCTAGTGGTTGTCTTTTGAGATGCGACATCGATCATCGTTTGTTCCTGAAAAAGAACGCTGGTTCACACATACAAACATTCGCGTTCTTCCCTTGTACACGCATACACACACACATATACTCACACAGAGTTGAAATGCTGTTTGATTTTTCCTTTCAGCGGCGAATGTTCACTACCCCACTTCCATTGCACACACACATTCACGTACCTCCATTCTACATACCGTCCAGCCCCGGTGACTTGTCCCGCCGCAGTCCGATAAGGCCCCCGCAGATGTGAGCGATCCCTCACAGCAATCTGCTTCCCGCCTCGAGAGACGCGACAAATCGACGAGAAAGTCCGTGAGGTCCCTCCTGCGCTCCGGTCCACCGCCCTTCCCGCAAAGCTGGGTGAAATGCTACTGAAAAACCTTACACATTTCCTCGGGTTCGGTTACCAAATGCTCCTGCAGATTCGTCAAAGACTTTATTGTGGCATCATTGCCACATTGGGTCTCTACCTCACGGGCCCATCCGACAGCGTTGATTCCCTCTCGTCCCACTGCACATAGCTTAGATTTGACAATGCATCCCTCGTGTTTAGCCTCGAGGTGCTGGTTTAGCGCTAATATCGCGGCCATCACTTGGGACGCATTGCCAGTACTCAGTGTCTATTCTAGAGCCTTAACTAAGTCCCTTTCTATACTATTCTTTCTACGAGCTAACTCTTTACTAAACCTAACAGACTCAAACTTGATGGCTCTTTTGAGGGCATACCACCATTTATTATTAATAATGACACCAGTTAATGCCCTAAAAAAAACTAACTGCATAATCCGACTCCTGTACTCTTCACAATCCAAAAGGGACTTGTTGAGTTTCCAGTAGCCGGATCCCTGTCTACGTAATCTCTCTAAGTCTAATCTACAGGTCACAAATTTGTGATCACTGTTGTAGACGTGATGGAAACATGGACACTTAACTAAATCTTTATTTAGTTTCCTAACTATAATTCTATTTAGGTAAGACCTAGAAGATCCATCGCTATTACACCAGGTCTACACTGGAGCGTCCGGAAATTCTAGTCTGTAACGGCCTGCCAGCTGAAAGCGACTGAGCAGATCGTTGCGGTATTAGTCACCCCTCATAACAGAAGTTGAGCCAACATAGTCTACGCGTGCATCGCAGATTGTGTTAAAGTCTCCTAACAACACTAAAGTGTGTAACGTGCCTAGAAAATTTTCAAGACTTCGAAAAAAGTCTGACTGTCCCACTCTACAAGGAGTGTATACAGCCACCAACCTGAAGGACTTACCACTGCTGTGCGTCCCATCAACGACGACCAGCCTGTTCTCCGAGTTAACAAAGATTGTTCTTACCTGTAACTTTAAAGTCTTCCTGAGAAGGACCACGACACCACAACCACCCCTACCGGTTGACATGGAGAAATAATTTTCTCGTAGTCGTTTAGCAGGGGTGAGAAAGCCTGCGGTCCACTCAGTTTGGCTTCAGTAATAACAACAACATCCAGTCTATGCGACCTGAGCTCGTCACAGGTAACCCTGCTTTCTGATCGATCCCGGGCCGCGCACATTTATACACTCTACATTTAGGGAAGCCCCCCC
>NC_068981.1:73468923-73470249 GCF_001194135.2 Octopus bimaculoides | reverse complement strand
AAAAAAAAACGGTCTTACCTTTATTGGAGAAGGATTAACCCTACTCATCATCCGTGGTCTATAGGGACATGCTGATGAGTCTATTATACAGTGGTGTCGGAAAGTTTTTTTCTTAGAGGGCCAACCTCCTCTGGAAATAATTTTTTAAACGTTTGTGGTTGGACCTATCGATGTAGATAAAATTTAGGTGGATGGGAACGTCACTGATATCAGGTGGCAATTTCACTTTTTATATTTTCATTGTTTGTATCATACGCAGTGATATAACTTATTTTGAGAGGAAGGGGTGGGACGTTTGAGGGTTTTGCATGTTTGCATGTGTGTTTGTAACTGGGGGGGGGGGAAGTTTAGTGTTAGAGGTGGAGGGTTGGGGACTGGTGACTGTGGGAGCCGTTTGTGTGTCAATGTCTGTGGGCATGGGCTGGGGTCAAGTGTCCAAAGAAGAAGGGTGAGATCTTTTCTTTTTCCTCCTGGTTACTGTACTCTATTCGCTGTCCAAGGTCTGTGTCTTTTTTCTTTTCATGCTTTGCTGCTCCTTCCTGCTTGCCTCTTTGAGCACTGGCGCTGTAGGAGGTGCAGCTGTTTCCGCAGTGGGTGTGGGAGCTTTTGTTTTCACTGATGGAGGGCATTCAGATCTTATGTGCCCCTTTTGGCCACACTTAAAATATCTTGGCTTTCTGCACTCCACCATTACTCTCAGGATCGTTTCATCCCCTACCCGTATGGTGTCTGCAATCAATTCGAGGTAATCTTGGGAGGCCTGCAATAACATTTTCAGGCTTTTAACCCTGCCAATTTTGTTGATGAATTTTCGTGGCATGGAGGATTGTCATTTTATCATCCAAGCCCAAAACGACAGCGGCCACCAGCCAAGCAACGTCGACCTCCGGCGGAATTTCTCCTACCTTCACCTTGGAAGTTCGCCTTCCCAAGTAGGTAGGAATACCGCTAAGCATTTCGCCCGGCGCGCTAACGTTTCTGCCAGCTCACCGCCTTTCAACCTGATATATATAACTGTTACTCCATCGAGGGCTGCTTGTATGTGTTCCTTTCACCACCGTCTAAAGGTGAATAGATACAATGCCTTAGATACACACATGCAAATATAAACGTACCTATACTTAAATACAAGCACACACAATCACATAAACACGTGTACATACACATATATACATGTAATCTTACAGTATACACATATATATGTTTATCCATCTACGCATATATATATATGTCTCTATTTTCACAGACAACGGCTAAACATAAATACTTATTTTTTAGTATTTTACATAGACACACACACACATATATATACACACATACACGTAC
>NC_068981.1:73461681-73467663 GCF_001194135.2 Octopus bimaculoides | reverse complement strand
TAGAAGTAGTTATAAAGACAAACTGCAATACACAAAACAACACTGAATATAACGAGATGTAAAGTTGGTGCAACCCTCCACAAACGTAGCAATAATCGCTTAGTCGCTGACAAGTATACTGTTCTTCGTTTCACAAAGATGCAACAGAAGAGGTTTTTTTTTTTGCTTTTTAATTATATAAAAACTGTTGTGATTATTTACATAGGCGTAGGAGTGGCTGTGTGGTAAGTAGCTCGCCTACCAACCACATGGTTCCGTGTTCAGTGCCACTGCGTGGCACCTTGGGCAAGTGTCTTCTACTATAGCCTCAGGCCGACCAAAGCCTTGTGAGTGGATTTGGTAGACGTAAACTGAAAGAAGCCCGTCGTATATATGTATATTTATATATATGTGTGCGTGTGTGTATGTTTGTGTGTCTCTGTTTGTCCCCCCACCAACATCGCTCGACAAACGATGCTGGTGTGTTTACGTCCCCGTAACTTAGCAAAAGAGACCGATAGAATAAGTACTAGGCTTACAAAGAATAAGTCCTGGGGTCGATTTGCTCGACTAAAGGCGGTGCTCCAGCATGGCCGCAGTCAAATGACTGAAGCAAGTGAAAGAGTAAAAGAGTATAATATAAATCTCACATATCTCCAACTAAATCTGAAAATCTAGTAACATGACATAACCACTACTTGAATGCAACTGTAGAAATATTCTAAACTAGAAAATTGTATCCAAAACCGCTGGGGATACACAACCTGTGTAAAGATAAAAAGTGGAATCGAAATGATATTATCGGGTTAACAGAAAAAGATCTAAGTCTGATAAACACAAGATATCATTGATTCACTTCAAAGAACGAATCATTCCACATCATTGTCACAACATACATGGGATCGCAAAGTAAAACATAGTCGATAAAAAAAAAATCAAAGCATTCAATGTAAGCGGCAGCAGATGGAACATACGAGATCTGGTCAAAATATATCAGGACTGGTGTTATAAAAAGAAAACAGCAACACATATCAATTCGCCATTTTATTTCCTTCGAAGTAGTCTCCTTCTAAAGCCACATACTTTATCCAGTGTCGTTTCCATTAATGGAAGCATTCTCTGAACTCCGTTTTCTCATCGCATTCCTTTGGATTTCTTCGACGTCTTGAAATATCTAGATAGGATCTTTCACTGCAAAGACCGAGCCTTTGTTTCGGGATCACCTGTTTATTACTGTTTCCAAAAAGTTTTCGTTTTCCTCAGCACAATCAAGGAGACCCTGTGCAGCTGAAACCCGATTTTCTTTTTGAGACGACCACACTCTATATACTTCAATTCCGAGCACTGCTATAAACAACGGAAGCGAGCGAGAAAGTTATAACCTAGTACGCATGCGTGACAATTGAAAGTCAACCTGTGCCAAGCGACTTCACTCTGCATACTTTAACTCTGTTACCATAGCAACAATGTCGATAGTTTTTGATCAGACCTGGCGTGTATAACCTAAAAGTATAAACCAGTAATTTACACTGGTAACGTCTTGAATAAAGGGAGACGAGACATTCTACACGTCTTTGTAGATATTTTGCAGTATTTATACCGGCAGTTTGTATCCTACCTACATGGCCTGCATGGACGACTGACTTAATCCATCGCTCGGTTTATCACCACCACCTACAACCTTAGGTGACTTTAGCGGATCCCAGTCTGTTGCATTTCAGTGAAGAGCCCAACTTTGAAAGTAACTTTATCCCACTCTTCCAGTAATGTTTTTTTTGGGGTGGGGGGAGTGAGGGACCTATATATGGCTGTGAACGAATAAATAAATAGAAAAGTTAAGCATGTCTGTATGATAAAAAGCTTGCTTCCCAAGTACATGCTCACAGGTTCAGTCCCGTCGCGTTGCACCTTGGGCAAGTGTCTTCTACAATAGATTCAGGCCGACCAAAGATTTGGTAAACGGAATCTGAGAGAAGTCAGTCGTGTGCGTGTATAGATAACATATGGTATAAATTATAAACAGGGCAAATTTTAGCCATTTTTCCGCAGACTGAAAAAAATAACGTTGAACCACCTTAATCAATTTTTGAACCTTACAGGCTTCTATTCATAGGAGTCTACATCATTCTGACAGTCTCGAGAGAGATAAACAGCCAAACTGTTTATATACTCAATAAATGCAGCAGTTACTCTATAAAGGAGTCCCTAATTTGCATACCGAAAGTGGTTATGAATACCAGCGGCCTGTCAACAGAGATCATAGTCTACACACACACACACACACACACACACACACACACACACACACACACACACATATTTATTTATTTATTTATTTATTTATTTATTTGTGCGTGTCTTTGTGTCTGTATCTCCTTTCACTGCTTGACAACCGTTGTTTGTATGTTTACGTTCCAGTAAGCTAGCGGTTAGGCAAAAGAGACCAATAGCTTCAGAAAATAAATACTAAGATCGATTCGTTCGACTAAAATTCTTCATGGCCCCAATATGATAGCAGTCTAATGGCTGAAACAAGTAAAAGATAAAAAGATGAAAAGAGACACCTAGAATGTGGAGAGTATTTTTAATATTTCTACTGGTTTGTAAGTACCAGGCGTATTGAATTTACAAATAGTATTACGAACAGATATGAGTAAATTTTAGTCAAAGTTAGAAGCTGAATAGGAGATTTTAGTAGTGATTTTATTTAAAATTTAGTAGTATTTTCATTGTAGGTGGACTTTTTAAAAATAAGTTTTAAAAAGTATATGCCATTCGAGTATCTTATAAAGATATTAAACAGAAGAGTGAACCAAATAACATCGCTCCTCAACTCCTTTTCAAAATGTATTTCTATTAAAATCAGTGATATTGTGGCCGGGGGAAAAAAGTTATTTTATTTTATTTTTGTTTTTTTATCTTTGAAACCGTATTTAACTAAAACTTCATTGCAATACTGAGATGTATTTTCAAAGATTTTGGAACGCTTAAAGCAGTCTTTGTTTCTGTTTGAAACTTGTATACTTTTAATCAAGATATTCAATTCCTAATTGGTCATAGTCCCTATCGAGGAAACATGGATTTGACAAGAAGCAGAGAGACCAAAAGTATTAAACGAGCGCAATAATAACAAATACTAATTATTTAATTAAAATCAACAATATCAAAATAGCCAAAAATACACAATATAACAAGTTATTTCTTATAATCAATCTAGATATACCCATTCTTATAAACTTTATTTCTATCACTCTTATTTTCATTATTCTTATTTGTAGGCATCTGTGTATAGAAACCATATTTATTATTAAAGAAAGACTATAATTCCAACGAATATATACAACATCAAACCACGAGAAAAAATTAAAGTACAGAGGTAAAACGTACTGTTATTATTACAGTACTCAAAAATCATAACTGCTGAATAAAAAACCTTTACTATCAATAAAACTATAAGAATACAAAGTATCTTTGTTCCATCAAATGGATGTGTTGGAAAATTAATGAATAATGTATATTAATATCACAGATTTCAAAACATCAGCAGGTGCCGCGAAGAATATTGAAAAGAAAAACGAGGACGAGATGTCATTTGATGTCTATGAGGTCAGAAAAAAAACATGAAAATATCAGAAAATACAGAAAAAAATTATCATAGTTAATAAACGTTAAAAAAGAAATCTTCGATGAAATATTAGATAGTATATAGGCAGTGCCAATATTTACTTACATGTGTGTTTGGTAACAATATTCAGAAAAATTCCACTATCAGAGTTTAGGCACCAAGGAAATATTCCAATTTTTAAATATAATGTCGAGCAAAGGAAGAGTTTGGGTCAACGCTTAATAAAAGCTTCAAGGTTACTAACAGGGCGCAAAACAACGTATACAATAATAAGCATTAAATAAAATATAAGATAATGAATAAATAATATTTAAATAAATAAATAGCCGTCTGTGTATTATATCTAATACAAATACATCGCTGAAAGACAAATCTGCTGTGGTATTCGTTCGGAGATAATATTCCTTATGGATGTACTGTGCTTAAAAATACAACTATATCGGTGGTAGCCAAAAATCGTCTTACAGCAACAGTGTGAACGCTTGATGTGCATTTCTGCTTTGTTGGGCTTAGTCAGTACCATGTATGCACAGCCTATTGGATGCGAAGATAAAATTTGCCGCTATTGTTATAGGTAAACAGTGACTGGAAAATCATTTGTGCTTCATTTAGCCGCCCAGCTAATCACCTTAATTACGTTTTGTAGATTACTAACTTTCCCCACCACAACCTATTTCCGTCGCCTGCTCATGCACAAGTCTCAAATCTCTCAGTTTGGATGCTCTTCTCTTCAAGTTTTATAACTTCACAATAGATTTATTTGGCGATGGATACCTGCGATGGATACCTGCGATGGATACCTGCTGCAACTGGCTACAGAAAAGGAAAATTTCTCGTACTATGAAAAAGGACCCAAATAAGCGGGATCAAGTGATTATGCTCGGCTCATAACTCTGTCAAGCACAGATTTCGAGATCCTGGTAAATGTATTAGTCAAACGGTTAGCGTTTGTCACCAATGACGCATACATCCACCATCCCGAACATATATGTGCACAGCAAACTCTTCCTCATGCGATACATCATAGAAAGGGTGGGTAAGAAACCTGACATGAGCGAGGCTCTGATAAACTTAGCTCAATCGAAAGCCTTCCATAGGATCGGTCATCAATTCCTGGAGGCTGTCCTCACAATAGCCGATTTCGAGGCTGGATTACCGCAATGTACAGCGACATCTGCTCGAACATCCGAGTAAATTGTTACCTATCAGAACCTTTCAGTAACATACACTCGGTTCATCTCTTCTATATGTAGTGACTCTGGAGATACTACTGCGGAAACTAGAGACTTTGGTGGATATCCCATACAAAATAGAATGCGAAAAATTTGTGTCGGAAAATTAGTGTTGAGCACTAAAGAAAGGAGCATGAATTTATTCCTGAAGGTCCGGACATGGAGGAGAGAGGGTAAAACGGCTACATTGCTTCCGTTGCTTACTACCGCCTAATCGTCATGTCTTGCCCACTTCAAGGTTGACCAGAATGGAACGCTGGCTCATCCGCTTTTTATGGAGGGGTCGCGTCCCGTTGGTCGGAAGGTTCATTTGCTATCGGCATCTACTTACGTAAAGGACAGAGCATACCATGACTAATAATGCGCAGACATGCGCTGATACTGCGACAACTCTTGCATTTCCTTGGCGGTGAACAGGTGTTTAGCAAGTAATAATCTACATGTATACATATATAGACATATTAACAGACGCATACGTACACACGCATTAGTCAAAACCTACAGATCTACACGTATAATGATATTCATGCATGCACGCATGAATGTGCATATGTGTTCTGTTACGTACATACATGATTCTCTAGATCAGTGGTTCTCAACTATTTTATTACCTATGGGCCCTATTGATTAACTATTCTATTCTGGTGAACCCCTGTAGGCATTCGATGTTTAAAAACTAGTTTTTTAGACACTTCTTTCAAAATTCCTACTTTGTCCCACACGTTCACTCGTATAGGATGAACAATATAAAACATCAGAGAAAGAAACCTCGCTATTTCTTGCAATTGATACATCGAAAGCAAAATTTTTTCCTCTATACTATAAATTGCAGTGTTCTTGATTGCTTGATTGATTGATTGATTGATTGAGTGTCGGCAGATTCACTCGAGAACGGTGCAGTAGAACCGCGTGAAACTCAGCACAGTGCGGCAGCATGGTCCGCTCATGTTCAGGAGATTTTTATTGCCCTCCAACTACCATGGTTACCGAGATAATCGATTATTACTTTTTAAGATAGGAATATCCCATTCAAAGTGAGGAGGGGCGATTTTGTTGTCTTTCCCATGCGCGAAATTTTACGAAAAACCAGCACAATAAAGATTATTTTTTTCCAAGTAATGTGGCTGGGTTTGTTTTTCGAAAATT
>NC_068981.1:73453510-73458510 GCF_001194135.2 Octopus bimaculoides | reverse complement strand
ACATATAAACATAAGCGTGTAAAATGGACATACGTACTTTTGTACGTATATAGATAAACTATGAATGAATATATTAAACTGAAACAAAATAAGAGAGAAAGAAAAAATTATCACAAATAACATCAAACATAGAAAATTGGTCTTTGAAGTGAACTCTGCCCTATCAGCACGATTTTCAAATAAAAAATTATCGTAAAAATAATTTGCATTTCCATTCAGTAACCTACAGCCAACGAACAAACTAACAGCTGTTATGTTAAGTTTCCATGTTACTCGCTTACTGATAATTGATTTCAAAAGTAGCTACGCCAGGACCGTAGCACTCACGTATACGTGCACGGCGCACTATATTGTGTTTAACTCTTCAGAATTAATCACAGCATTTCGTAATTAATTGCATACACTACACCGTTTGTTGTATTTATGTAGTACATACGATAAAAGAAATAACTTCTGTTTGAAATGTGTGTTTGGTTTATTATGTGACAAACATTGTTTTGGTTGTTTTCGTCGTTGTTCTTGTTTTTAAGTACTCGTTATTTTAGAATTCATCATCATCATCATCATCTAAATAATATCATTTTTTTTTTCATTATACATTATCATTACTGCATGTCTTTTCTTTTGTGTTTAATATAATCATTATTAGATGTTGTGATGGAAGTGGCCAGGAGAATATATCTGCTGCCAACAAACAAATCCAAACGGTGTTGTGTTTTGGGGATGCTGTAGTGAACGGTGCGCAGGCAGTCGCCTAAGCTGCAATATCATCACAGACACAGAATCTTGGACGACAACGACGGCCTACGACGACGACGATGGTGAACAGGTGCGTGCCACTCGTTGTGACACGTCATTCCGCGGCACGTTTCTTTCACAGAGCAGCATTCCTGGCTCAAGGACAACCCGATGTTGAGAGTTAAGCACCAGATGTCCACTGCACTCTACCAGTCTGGCAATGCAGTCTGTAGAGATTCAACACTGGCATTCCACAGACGATAAGTGGAAGGCATGAGTAACAATGACCTGGGAGAGAATAGGCTGCATAACGTTTTCTAGAAGACTTTCAAGTTGGGGATTATGGACAATTTCCAAATGTCCTTTATTCTGATAATTCTATACAGCAGGGGTTTTATATATATATATATTTTTTATCTATGGACCCCTTTGATTACTGCTTTATTCTGGTTGATCCCCATAACCATTCGATGCTTAAAAACTACGGAGATGTACTTGCATAGCAAGTGACCTGATCTGAGATCGTGTGCTGGAACGAAAACAATTGCAGCGTGGAAGGTGTTTATAAGCCATTTAAAATAACACACAAAAGCCGTTAGATTCACTTCAACATTTAAATTTAATTTGTCAAAATATTTTCGTCGCTTTCAGACCGCGACCTGTTCACTGACAAAATTCTGATAGAAATTTCTTTCAAGATTCCTTTTTTTTTTTTTTTTTTTCGCATATTAACATGTGTTGGTTGAACTATGTAAAATGTTAGGGAAAGAAACCAAGTTGTTTCTTGCTAAACATACTCATACATCTGAAGCAAAATTTTTCAAGGGCCCTTAAAATACTATTGTGCATTCCCAATGTACTATTTTGTTACGTGGACCCCAAAAATCTCATATGGGAACCTCAAGGGCGAAATAGATCCCGATTGAGAACCACTGCTATAGAGGAAGGGTACTGACTTTACGTGTTCTGAATTAGCATCATAGATATGTTTATGTTGGAGACACTCGCAACTGAAGATAGCGATGGAAATTCTGGCGGTTAATAAATTGTATGGAAGTGGGTGGAAGTATCAAATTTCTCATGGCTAAATGAGATTCTTTTATCTATGGCACTGTACTTTAGTATAGTTCCTATACCAAAGTACAGCAGGTATGAGTAACCTTTTTTGGAGAGTGGGCCACATGAGACATGGCTTATCATCAGGCGAGCCGCACTACTGAAAGAAAATACAAAGTAATTTTTCTTTAGGCGTGCCATTCAGAAAGTCATGTGGGTCACAATTTGTCCATTGCTAAGATAGAGAAAACACTCACCATTGGTGTTATCCGGGATTGTGTAGAGAATTTCCATGAATTTTTCTATGCATGCTTCCACCTGCCCATTTTGGAGAATCCCCTTTTGTTGCTACATTGTTATTGTTTTTCTTATTATTTTTTGCTGTCAATTTATTAATGTCTTTCGAAGGCGGTGAACCGGCAGAAACGTTAGCACGCCGGGCGAAATGCTTAGCGGTATTTTGTCTGTCTTTATGTTTTAAGTTCAAACTCCGCCGAAGTCGACTTTACCTTTCATCTTTTTGGAGTCGATAAATTAAGTGCCAGTTGCGTACTGAGCCCCCTCCCCAAAAATTTCTAGGCCTTGTTCCTAGAGTAGAAAAGAATCTATTAATGTTTTTTACTCATTGATGATCTCAATCTGTGAAACTCGATGAAAATCTGCCATTGTTTCTGTTTGATGTTTACATTTGTATTTTACCTTTAGGTCTTGCCCGATAAACTAATTTAGGCAGCGAGCTGGCAGAATCGTTAGCATGCCGGGTAAAATGCTTCGGTATCACGCTGGCCGTTGCTGCCGCCACCCCTTACGCTCTGAGTTCAAATTCCGTCGAGGTCGACTTCGCTCTTCATCTTTTTGGGGTCGATAAATTAAGTACTAGTAAAACACTGGGGTCGATGTAATAGACTCATTCCTTCTCCCAAAATGGCTGCCCTTGTGAAAAAATTTGAAGTCATTATTATTATTATTATTATTATTATTATTATTATAGAGTTTCTTTCTGTATTTCTGGCTTTTTACGTTCTGAATTCAAATCCTCCTGAAGCTGACTTTGTTATTCTTGTTTCCGGTGTCGTTGAAATAAAGTATCAGTCAAGCACTGGAATCGAAACAATCGACCAACACCCCTCCCCTCAAAATTGCTAGCCTTATGCCTAAACTGAGAACAGTGATCATTGCTGATGATATAGCACGGCTCCGGAAAAGAATCGGATTTACCATGTTCGATTAATAGAAATTTTCTTTATTTCGTTTTGAGGCGATTAAAAACTCATTGCGCTTGGACGTTTTTTTAGCATTTTATATTTTCGAAAACTTAGTTTATTCGTATTTTAATATGGCTTCCTTTCGTGAAGCAGGGAGCGGTGCTAACCACGAATTACATAACAGCGAATATGTCCACAAGATTAAATTCGAAAACAGTTCGACATTTTTTAGACAAAATATTTTAATGAATGAAAGAAAATAACAATTGAAGATGGTGAAGACGTAAATTTTGAAAAATAATGGAATGACAGTATTTCATTGTCTGCGAGCGTTGTGAATCAGAAAAAAATATCGAGCATGAATTAGCCACTGGAAAAATTCAATGTTGGAGAGATATGTCACAAAAGTGTCTTCTTCCCCAAGAAAAGGGCGAGGAAAAAAGTGACATTGCTCTATTTCTCGAAAAACAAAGCACGACTTCTATATACCCTCAAATGACCGATCAGAGAAAGCGTTGGCCAATGTGTGGTGTGATGTGTGTTCTGTTAACGGTGATTAGGCATATGGAAGTGTGTGCCTGGTTCTTAAGACTGACGATGAGGTGAGAAAATAAGTGGAGCTAGTGCGGCACACACACACATACCCGCAGTAGATTGTGAGAACAGGAAGCAATTCAATCACTATCTGAAATATTGGTACAATATTGACCCTTGGTTCTTCGTCATCTCTGCAGAATAATAGTACAGCTAGGTTGTGAATGAGGATATATATAGTCAGGCGAGATCCCAATGGACATATAGGTTCTGATGATAAACCTAAGACCACGAGGTTACCCTGAAGTTGTACCCTATGTAAGGATAGTGGTATAGACTGGGTGAAGTCACAAGGGCATAGCTCTTAGGTGTTCATAATTTCAACGAAAAATAAAAAGTAGTAATAATGAATACAAAAGCGTGGCCTTTCCGCAATGCCTGTAGGAAGGTCACGCTTCCCATTGCCCTGTCGCTGTTAAACCATGCTACGCCGATGCGGATAGAAAGACAACGAGTCTAGTGATGCGGGTCAGAAAAACTACGAGCGTGAATAGGAACCAGTTGCGGAATGTCTGTCCAGGAAAGGAGAAGTAGATTAGGGAAAGACGGCAGATAACAGCAGAAACAACAACAATATTATGCTTGGGAGAGCAGGAACCATGACTGCACCGCTGTCATTGTATCACAGGTTACAACTCTGAGGACAGTTAAGGCGAAAGAAATCGCCTCGTCCTCAATACCAGAGACACAAAGGACGACGGAGAATTAGATCACCCAGAAGCTGTCCTCCTCGAACAAAGCGCATGTCAGGGGTTACACTCATTATCACCACACTATCATTTTACTACAAGGAGGTGGATGAACACTTAAGCGGTGTGTAAAACAATCGCATATAGCTACAAAGAAAAAGAGGAACAAAAATAGAATGTACTATGCCTGATCGAAAACAAGAATAACGCCCTAAGAGGAAATGACACCCGACGAGGGCCTCGACATTACGGCGATCCGAAAGTGGAACAATGATCCACTCGATTTAATTATAAAACTGCAAGAAGAATCAATTAGCTAATTAATGGCGAGATAAAGAACCAGTTCAAGGTTTCTGTAGATAACAGATTTTTATTTTTGATAAAGACCACTTTGGCAGTTTATCAACGTTTGTGGTACTCTTTCCAATGGATGTCAAGTACTTCAAGGCTCGGCTACAGTCAAAAGTGCTCATGGTCATTTTCCGTAGTACCAGTCTCTAGTACAAGGACTAAAAGGTCTCCTGTAAGAGGGGGTTCCTTTGTGTGTGGTAATTTATCTGTATTTGTTTTACACTTTTGCCCCACCATCGTATGTGTGTACATAGATACCAACAAACCAACACACAGATACACGCTCAGACACAAACGTGCGCACGCACCACGTTCTACAAACTCGGTGTAATATGCTTTGTTGGAGTTACTAGAACCTTGTGGCAAA
>NC_068981.1:73445669-73446497 GCF_001194135.2 Octopus bimaculoides | reverse complement strand
GCGTGTGTGTGCGTGCGTGCGTGTGTGTGTGTGTGTGTGTGTGTGTACAAATATATAAGTGGACATATATACATATGTAGATATATATATATATATATATATATATATATATATGTCGCACTACTTAATGCTTGATTTTAACTGAAAGGACTGCAGTGCGAGTTATACACGAGTAAATTACACAGTATTTCTTGTTAAGGTACAAGATCAACAATTTCAAGGGAAGAGTTTTAATCGATACCATTGACTGCAGTTCTTACAGTAGAACTGTGATCTGTGAAACGTGGAAGGAGGAAAAGAGTAAGGTAACCTCGGCGAAATTCGAACCTCAGAAAGTAATTAACCAGAAACAAGAAGATATGTAGCAAAGCATTTTACCGTCGCTCTGAAACGATTTTCTCTTGAAAAGCTATATACATGCATAGATATGTGTGTGTCCTAGTGTATCACTAGCCTTCAAAATCAGTCACCTTATGCTCCTAAATAACACTTATTCTATACATCACGGTATTCTTCCAATATATTCTAATTGCCTCTTGTAGTATTGAACAGCCTATAATGAAAGGTGTTCCAGTCTTGATCAACACGCACGCACACACACACACACACACACACACACACACACACACACACACACACATACACGCACAGACACGCACACAAACACACATGTAAGTGTGTGTATGTGTAGGTAGGTAGATAGATAGATAGATAGATAGATAGATAGATAGATGGGTAGATAGATGGGTAGATAGATGGGTAGATAGACAGACTGACTAATAGATATGTATAAATATATATTGATACACACACACACACACACACACA
>NC_068981.1:73444245-73445203 GCF_001194135.2 Octopus bimaculoides | reverse complement strand
TATACACACATACAGTAGTAGGGTCTGTAAATATTTTTGTGACCTGGATACAATCTTTTTTGCTTAAGGAACATGAGATCCTTAACTACATTTTGGATTTTGGTCGATTGTGTTCTTTAGATTTAAAATCTTGTTAGAAAGCCGAATTGCTGTGTACAACACCCAGACCTTGCGCCCCCCAACATTTCCGCTACTTATATACTTCTTACATTTTAATGGATTTTTCTACGGATCTCAGGCTTTTAAAAAGTTTGTCCACCCATCAAATTTCAAACTGAGAAACTCAGCAGACGGAATCTCAGTACTACTTTTGCCAAGCCCAAACTGGAAAACGGTACCCTTTTATGTCACGATACTCCGATCGGAAATCGGAAATCTAAGGTTTACACTAGCCAATCCAAAGCCCTTTCTTCTCCATTTTTTCTTTCCTTTTCATTTAACAGAATCATGACTATAATATTGAAGAGATATCTAGACATATATTTGACTCTGCAGTGGAATGGATGACTATGTTGGAGCTTGACCGTTTGAAAATCATTCATCTATGGTAACATTAGCAAGCGATGTCATCTTTTTTTTACTAAGGCATCAGTGTGATTCTGAGACATATTTGGTTGCTATTTCTAGCAGTTTAGTCGGCCACCTAAAGGCTCTCTTCTTTGCTTGTTATTACTTCTTTACTTTGATGTGGTGTCGGTGGCAGTAAATGAAAGAATAACATTTTGTCCGACCTGTCTACCTGTCTGGACGTGTTGGACAACATCTTGTCAAGAAAATTTACTTATCTGTAAATCGACGTGGGTGGGATGCTTCTATACATATGTTTGTTTCTCACACGCGCACGTAGAATTGATGGATAGTTACATATGTACACAGATACTTAAATATACGAAAGGCAGAGGAAAGAGAGAGAGAGAGAGAGAAAGAGAGAGAGAGAGAGAGAAAGAGAGAGAGAGAG
>NC_068981.1:73444027-73444235 GCF_001194135.2 Octopus bimaculoides | reverse complement strand
GAGAGAGAGAGAAAGAGAGAGAGAGAGAGAGAAAGAGAGAGAGAGAGAAAGTGTGTGAGTGTGTGTGTTAGTAGTAACATATTGATATGAATTGGATGTTTCTCGAATCTTATCAGGGGTTAATGCGTTGACGTGTATATACGTGTATAAACGTGTGTGAGTATGTGTCTAATCTCTCTCTGCATACACACACACACACACACACACA
>NC_068981.1:73442982-73443818 GCF_001194135.2 Octopus bimaculoides | reverse complement strand
GAGAGAGAGAGAGAGAGAGAGAGAGAGGAGGAGGTAAAGAATACGCACACCATCCGTTTTCGGCGTAACTCTAAACCTAACTTGCATATATACTAGTACTTTTGTAACCCATGCCAGCATGGAAAACGGACGTTAAATGATGATGACGATGATTATGTGTGTGTGTGTGTGTAATATCTCTCGATATACAGTTTAAGACCCGTATTAGCTATGCATGCATGCATGTATATCTGTGTATATGTATGTTTGCATGCATTCACGTTTATAGCTGTAGCGGAGATTTCGATTGAGGTTTTCCCAGTTATTAAAATGGATCCACCGTTCGCCTTCTATTTTCGCACAAGACACAAAATTAAAATATTACATAAGGCATTAAATATATTTACACGGAACCGCGGGGACTTTCGTCCGAATCCCACTACTTGATCACGTATGTGTGCGTTTGTTTGTGTGCATTATGAATGGGAGCACATGCGTGTGTACATATATATCAGTGTGCCTACGTGTTCATGTGTACTTTATTGCGTTTGATTCTCAAGTTAATATTTTTTATCAAGTAGGCTGAGATGTCTCTCCTCTTCTCTTCTCTCTCATTCAGTAAACTGGTTACATAATTTTGGCTAACATTCAAGTCTGCTTATGAACTGCTATTACATTATTATTAGAATTTTTGTTGAGGCTCATGTCACAGTGAAATGGCACCATTTTCTTCAGGAATTAAAACATGCCAGTGAGCGAGTCTTGATAATAGATTTTATCAGTTTATAATATTAAATATCAAGCAATATTACGTTACATACATATATACATACATACATACATATATATATATATAT
>NC_068981.1:73442450-73442935 GCF_001194135.2 Octopus bimaculoides | reverse complement strand
ACATACATACATACATACATACATACATACATACATACATACATACATACATACATACATATATAACATACTCAGGTTTATTCCATCAATAATATCCCTTTCTGAAATATTTGTGACTTTGTCCAAAACAGGATATATTTACTATTTTATATTTCCCCCAGTTGAGTATTGTTAGAGAACGTCATTATTGCAAAATTATCATCATCATCATCATCATTATTATTATTATTATTATTATTACTATCACCATCATCATCATTGACATAATTTATTATATATGGTAGTCAGTGTGCATCTGCATCCAAGATGTGATTTCTAGTTGAAGCCAGTGCTCGTTCACCTCTCTGTATGTTATACCATATAGAAAATGTATCTATCTTTAGGCCATAACATTTGCTTTCTCTCAAAAGGGCATGGACTGATAGGTATGTAGAAAATAGCATCACTGCTTTCCTTTCATATATATATATTTATATATATATATA
>NC_068981.1:73430739-73441906 GCF_001194135.2 Octopus bimaculoides | reverse complement strand
ATATATATATATATATATATATATATACATATACACACACATATAAATACACACACACACATATATATATATATATATACACATATTATATACACACACATATATATATGCACACACATATATACACACATGTATATACACATATATATACATGCATATATATATGCACATATATATATACACATATATATACATATATATACACATATATATATACAAATATATATACACATATATACACGTATCTTCTAGCGTGTAAAATTACATGTTAAAGGTAGTTTCTCTTGTGTTTAAATGTACACTATTTTATATATATATACAAATATACATACGTATGTATATACAAATATAGATATACATATATATATATAAACATATATTTACACACACATATATATACACATACATATGTGTGTGTGTGTGTGTGTGTGTGTGTGTGTGTGTGTGTGTGTGTGTAGAATATGTTTCCCTGAGAGTCCATAAGATCAAAACATATTGCTTTCACCAGTTAGCGTTAAGAACTAAATCCACTCCAATGTTCATCTCCAATATTGTGCAACAATTTTAGTCAACTGAGCTTATTGAAGTTATTTCCCTTATTTCTTGCTTCACTAATTTTAACCTCCATCCTAATTAAAATGTGTGTCATGTAATTGCTTGAAATAATCAAAGATGATTGAAGTTTTTTTACAAACATATAAGTTTCTTCTGTTAAAGAGGTGAGTCGTATCTGCGAGTCAAGTTTAATACTCACGCTGTTCAGACAAACGGACTTACTCATGCTGCTAAGCACCCTAACCAAAATATCTTGTATCTTCTAAACAAAATTATCATTACCTTCCTCTAAAAAATTTGAGTTCAAATCCTACCACTATCCACTTAGCCTGTTAAGGAAGCGAGTCATATCTGTGAGTCAAGTTTGACTCTCACCCAGTTCAAACAAACATACTTTCTTATACTGCTAAGTTACCTGACCAAAAAAATTATCACCTTTAAGTATTAAATTACTTTCTTTTAAAATTTGAGTTCAAATCCTACCAGTATCCACTTAGCCTCTTTATTCCTTCCAGGTTTATACCTAGCTTCCTTCTAACTTCTGGACTTGTGTCAACAAATCATCATCACCATTATCATCATTATTCATTTATTTACTCATTTATTATTTTACATTTTCCTTCCCTCTTTTTATTGTTATTGTTCTGAAAGAGGACTGATTAACCTTGTGCCTAATTTGAACTCAGTGGTAGCTATGACTATACAGTTTGTCTGTCATTTCATTTGTACTCAAAGACTCTCTTTGACTGGTGACAGTGTGATTAGTGGGACTGTGTAGAGGAGGAGATTAGCTAATTGTTTCCTGTAGCCTCATAAGTCAATCAATTAAGAACCTGAAAAAGAAATAAACAAATAATTAAGCTCTCTCTCTCTCTCTTTCTCTCTCTCCCCCTCTCTCTCTCTCTCTCTCTCTCTCTCATTCTTTCTTACTTTCTCTCTCTCTTTCTTTTTCTGTCTGTTTATACTATTACCTTTGGAAACTTTTCTCTTCCGAGAAAATAATTTAATGTCTGTTCATTTATTTATTTGTATAGGTTTTTTAAAAAAAGGAACGAAAAGTAACATTACAAGTCAGTTCTAAACGAGTACACACACACACACACATACACACACACACACACACACACACACGCACACACACACACACACACACACATATATATATATATTACATACACACACATCAGTATGTTAGTGTGTGTATGTATATACTTCTACGTATGCATGTATATGTGTGTGTGTGTGTGTGTGTGTGTGTGTGTGATGAAGATAATGATTTCATTTATTTCATTATAGTTTTTATTTGCTTTTGTACAAACCAACTCATTTGGGGGTAGGAGAATATTTGAGTGAGTTAATTTGTGTCTGGTATTGACCTTGGAGACCTGTAATCTGAAAACGATTCTGCTAGCTCACTGCCTTAGAATTCTCATATTGTCCCAGGGCTAGGTATTTGATAGAGAGGGAACAATCAATATATATTGTTCTCATTTCTTGATTGTACAAGGATGAAAGGCAAAATTGATCTCTACAGGATTTGAACTTGGTATGCAAAAAAAAAAAACAACAACAAAAGAGCAAATACTGTAAGACATTTTCTTTAACTCTCTAACGATTCTGCCAATCCACTACCATTCTACAACTCTATCAATAATCCTTCTTAATTTTGGTACAAGCCCACATCGACCCTAGTTATTGACTGGTACTTTTCTAAAGAGTGATGGGTCACATACGACCATAGGGTAGCACCTAGAAAGCCCCCCCCCCCCAGACACAAGTCTGAGCAAAGTTTTTTATGGAAGACCAGTAGTTGTCCATGCGTACCAGCCTCTCCTCTCCACACCATCGATGTTATCCAAGGGAAAGACAAAGCCCAATACAGCTTGATACCAGTGACATTGCAACTCATTTCTACAGCTGAGTGAACTATAGCAACATGAAATAAAGTGTCTTGCTCAAGAACATAACACACAACCTGGTCCAGGAATCGAACACACTATCTCATGATTGTGAGCCTGGTGCTCTAACCACTGAGCCATATGTCTCCACTTATTTAATCAACCTCAAAAGGATGAAAGACAAAGTCAGCTTTGATGGAATTTAAACTCAGCAAGGAAAGACTCGGAAGAAATGCTGCTAACAATTATGTCTGACACTCTAATGATTCTCTGTCAGCTTACAACCCTACCATTTTATAAATAATAACATACATTTTGGCTTAGCTATGAGTTAGTCTTCACAACCTCCTATGTTGTCTTGTTCAATTCACTTAAAGCAGTGGCAACTGCCATGATATCTACAGGGTTTCTCAAAATCAAGAGATCAATACTGAAGCTCAATTCTCTTGACTGGTAAAGGAATTGAATATAGCTCCTCAAAGCATTTGTAGTTCTGCATTATTCCATCAATCTAGAACTTGTAAACATTCAAGAAATATGCTTTTGTAATATTCATTGTCTGTAAGTTTGAAGATGCATGGCTCAGAGGTGAGAGTGTTGGGCTCACACTCATGAGGTAGTGAGTTCAATTCCCAGACCAATTTGTGTGTTGTATTCTTGATCAAGACACTTTATTTCACATTGCTCCAGTTCAATCAACTGTAGAAATGAGTAGTGATGTCACTGGTGCTAAGCTGTACCAGCTTTTGCCTTTCCCTAGGATAACATTGGTGGTATGGAGAAGGGAGACTGGTATGCATGGGCAACTGATGGTCTTCCATAAACAACCTTGCCCAGACTTGTACTTGTGCCTCAGAGGGGAACTTTCTTGGTACAATCCTATGGTCATTCATGACTGAAGGGGGTCTTTGCCCTTTACCTTGTCTGTAAGTTTATTCCACAACTCAACAACTCTGTGCCTGAAGGAAAGAGTTTTAACCTGTAAAATGACTTCTTTTTTTTATATATATGAATCAGTAGATGCATGTATAAAGGGAATTCTTCTTGTTTATATCCGTCACCTTCTATTCATCAGTAATATATGCTTATAAATAATCAAAGACTGGAAAGTAGAGGATTCTGTGCCAATACAAGCATTTAAAATATTATAGCATAGGTATCACACAGATCAAAAAAAAGATCCATAAGTAAGAAAACAACTGCAGTATATAAATAACTGAAATACATATAAATACTAATGAGTGAGTAGGAACACAACTAAAGTACATAAAAGACATAAATTCATGTGTGAGCAGATATAGCCAAAGTACATACAAACAGGTGTGCAGATTGAAGTAGAGAGGAATTAAGCATATTCAAAAATGTTTGTTGGTGTATGATTGAAGTGTTCATAGACTCTAATGCATGAATTTATGTATGGTCTTAGCAAGTATACATAGATGCAGTGTCATCTTAAGGCATGAACACATTGGGTTGATGCCCATGGTTTCTATGGATCTATGGATCCAGTGCTAATGTCTGTGTGCAGTGGCTCGCCATCAATAAATAAATATTTTAGGCTCCAGTGCATTGCGTTGTCTGGAAACCAATGTTATCAAAATGGCCTTCCGTAGATGGATGGTTTGAAGTATACATACCTATGTGTGCATTGATGTATGACTGGAGAAAGTACATTGGTGGTGAATATACACAAATGTTCTATTGAAGTTAAACCAATGTATGCATAGAGTGTAACTGTAGTACACAGATATTTATATGATTAAAATACATTTTGATGTCTGGACAAATGTGTAATTTAAATATACTTATGAATGTCTGACCAGATATCACTGAAGTACACTGGTGTGTGGGCTGTCATACTAGCCACACTCAAGTGTACTCCAGTCCTACCTGGTCAAACATTCATGCATGTGCTTAACCCTTTAGCGTTCAAACCGGCCATATCCAGCCTAAGTATTCTACATGCTTTATGTTCAAACCAGTCAGATGCAGCCTCTAACATCTACCCTACAATATTTTTTGAAAATTAAACCATCACATCATGGAAATCTCAAAGCTAAAAGATACTGTATCATTAATTCAAAACAATTTGAATAAATGAGTTACATTTGACAGAGTAATCTGAATGCTAAAGGGTTAAATCACACAGCTGTCCAAACATCCATGTATACTTTATGAGTGAAGCATATACAGACACTGATATGCAGGCATCCCTACTATTATAGTATATGTAGACACTGGTATGTAACCAGCTATGACTAGAGTATAAGCAGTGGCGGACTGGCCAGCTTGTCAGTTTGCCAGATGTCAAGTGGGCACCTGCACCATTAGAATCCATATATGGGGGTTCATGCTTAGTTCCTAAGGGGCCCATCCCTTCAAGTTTGAGAATTTTTTATTCACTTCTATAAGAAAACATTATTTCAGCCTGGCTGTGTTTGTAGACAGTTGAAAAGAGTACTTTTAACAAAAAAAAAAAAAATAATAATAATAAATGATAGCATTGTAGTTGTGGGTGGGCTCCCTTAGTCTCCTGGCAACCAATGTTTTTAGACCTAGTCCGCCACTGAGTACATGTATACGTTGGTCTGTGGCATACACATCTGGTATACACAAACAGCTATTGTTAGAGTACATATGGACAAATGTATAATGGGAGTATATTCTAATTTAGATATTTGTATAGGTAGAGCTCTGAAGTGCATATAGGTCATAGGATTCTTTGGTAGATAGACAAGCAAATTAAAGCATATAAATTGTTTGTCAAATATGAGAGCAATGTCAGTGAAGCAATAGGAGCCAAAATGGACTAATGTAAAATACCTATTTCTGGATAGCAATTTGAGTTTCAGATTACATGTATGGTTATTTGTGTATGCTGGGTTTTTCCTTTTTTTTTTTTTTTTTTTTTTTTTTTTTTTTGAATAGCTAGCTACACTATGTACCATAAAAGGTAACTAAAAGGATTCATGACTGAAATGGCATCTGGCCATAAAACATTACCTAAAACCATAAAACAATGAACAGAAGTCCAACATATGCCAGAATAAAAATGTGTACATGAACTGATGATAATGATGATTTGTTTGTGTGTCTATATGATTAAATATTGATTAAGTGATAAATTGATTGGATAACTGTTAGAATCACTGTGAGTTTTATTTTAATAAATGCCATTTTAAGAGCTGATTCTTTTCTGTAGGAAGTATACTTTCATAAGGACTCTGAATTGCATCTATTTTATAGTTTGGGCTACAAGAAGAAGCTTTATCCTTGGCTTTCACAAACTCTGAGATTAATTAGATTGACACAATTAATGTTCTTCATAAACGACCGCAAGTTGATGGTGAAGGAAAAACCTGAATGGGGAGTAAAGGACTTGAGAAAGTGATTATTGCAGGGCTGGGAGAAGGGAGAAAATATGGGAATGAAAAGAGCTTTGACAAATGAACAAGGTAACTTTGAGCAAAAGTGGCAAAAATCAGTCAGCTCTGCTGACCAGAAACCATAGTGGTAGTGGTAGAAACAGCAAAATGGGCCTGAAGGTGAAATATGTTGGTGAGAGATTTCATGCTAATCAATCAAATAGCTTTCCAGTGGTACAATCTAGAATGATTGTATGTTTATTAATACTTAGAGGACTTTGTTTCTGGTGTTTTTATGATATACTTATGAACAGAACATATTTGAAAGTATTAAAATTGATTTCAAATTTTGGCACAAGGCCAGCAACTTCAGGGAAGTGGTTAAGTCAATTACATTAACCTCCAGCATTCAAACGGGTACTTATTTTACTGACACCGAAAGGATGAAAGACAACATCAACCTCAGCAAAATTTGAACTCGGATCATAAAGACAAATGAAAGCATTTTACCCTGTATGCTAACTATTCTTCTTGCCAACTTTTTGAAAGTAGAAAATATTCTTTTCTACTCTAGGCACAAGGCCTGAAATTTTTGGGGAGGGGGCCAGTTGATCAGCTCGACACCCAGTATGCAATTGGCACTTAATTTATCGACCCTGAAAGGATGAAAGGTAAAGTTGACCTCAACAGAATTTGAATTCAGAACGTAAAGCCAGATGAAATACTGCTAAGCATTTCGCCCGGCGTGCTAATGTTTCTGCCAGCTCACCGTCTTTGAAAGTAAAAATATTCTTTTCTACTCTACGCACAAGGCCCAAAATTTTGAGGGATTATATCGACCCCAGTACACAACTGGTACTTAATATTTATCGGCTCTGAAAGGATGAAAGGCAAAGTTGACCTCAGTGGAATTTGAACTCAGAATGGAAAGACAGATGAAATACTGCTAAGCATTTTGCCCGGCGTGCTAACATTTCTGCCAGTTCGCTGCCTTTGAAAGTAGAAATATTAAAACAAAAATGTTTTGATGTTATAGCCACAAAACTTTTCATTTCTCTCATCTTGCAGCTTCTACTGCTTATTTAATTGTGCATTGGCTGATAGCTCTTTTCAGATAAGTAATAAAATTACTTTTATAAACAAATTTAAGGGCAATATTTATTGCATGACATTGTTATATAATTAGAAACAGGAAATGCCAACTACAAGATGACCCATTGTGATATCATTTACTTGACTGAGGATTAAGCCTAAGCAGTATTTTTTTGGCCTAATTATGATCCTGAAGAACAAGGATATAATCAATCCTAAAATTGCATTCCTGCAATCAGACCAACTATTACTCACTGAAAAATAATGTTAGCTCTTTTTTCTTGTCTGTTAAGGACTTCTGGTTTCTTCATATTTGAACAATATAAGTTGGTTGAAAAGCTTCTAAGAGCAGAGCCTGTTGAGAAACATCATAATCCTTGGACTTACAACCACATACACCCATCACCCACCCACCCACACACATACATCAAACTGGCAGGGTTTTGTAATATTTATTCTGGAACTCTGAGTTCAAATTTTGCTGAGGCCAACTTGGCATTTCATCCTTCTAGTACTGATAAAAAAAAAATGCACTGCTCCACAGTGGACGTTTGATGGAACTATAAAAACATCAATCTGAGTGCTTTGTAGTATTTATCATGGCTCTCTTCATTCTTAGTTCAAATCCCACCATACCTGCTTATGTTGTAGAATTAATCCATCACCATGTTTAACATTTAGCAAGTCTACTTAACACTTTGGGTTCCTTTAGCAGAGTCTATTCTATTGTAAGCATTCAGGCCAATTCTCTGGTTTGAGGATATCTTCTTCCCTCCTTCTCATCAGTTTCAGACAACCTGTGAAGAGGAAGGGGCACTGCTTTCCCAGTATAGCAACCA
This sequence comes from Octopus bimaculoides, assembly GCF_001194135.2. Lineage (NCBI taxonomy): Eukaryota > Metazoa > Mollusca > Cephalopoda > Octopoda > Octopodidae > Octopus > Octopus bimaculoides. Next base: position 73,434,157 of record NC_068981.1, on the reverse strand, counting down.
GTTACTACACCAACAAGTCAATGGCAACCAAGCCTTCTTCAAATCACTTCCTTACCATCTCCCTCATCGTTGATCTGCTCAGTTGGAACTGTCAGAACCCTTACAGCATCAGAAAAATATGCCTTGTGGTATTTGTTCCAACTCTTTATGTTTTGAGTTCAATTTCTGCTGATGTCAACATTGCCCTTCATCCTTCCAAGATTTATGAAATAAAGTTGCAGTCAAATACTGGGACCAGTGGTATCAACTAAGCACCTTTTCTAAGAATTACTGGCTTTGTTCCTTGCTTAGAAACCATTGGGGGCAGTGGTTAGGCAGAAATATTACTGAATCCGAATAAATGCTTCTCCCAACTCTTTGCATTTTTAAGTTTAAATCCTGTCACCATCAACTTTGCCATTCATCCTTTCAGGGTTGATAAAATAAGTATCAGTTGAACACTGGTGTTGATGTAATCAGCTTGCCCACTATTCTGTAATTGCTGGCCTTGTGCAAAATTTTAAACCATTATTATTATTATTATCATTATTATTATTATTATTATTATTACATCGTAATGGGGACAGGCAGAATTGATAGTGTACCAAGTTGAATAACCTACAGTATTTGAGTCTTGCTCCTAAGACTGGAGCCAACAAGAGAGCAGCTTTTGTTCAGTCACTCATTCTGCTAGAAATAGTAGCCAAATCTCCTTGAAATCCAATCCCAGTGTATTAAAAAAGTAAGAATACATTGGCTAACATTAGCCAATGTATCCTAGCTGCATATATAAAAAAGAAAAGGAAGGTTCCAACTGGAATGTCTTTTTATCATCATAGGTATACTTCATCAGGGCAAAACAACAATTTACAACTTTTCATTTTACTTTTTCCTATATTCTGAGTTCAAATGCTCTTAGAAGTCATCGTCACCTTCTTCCCTTTTGGGGATCATCATCCTCATCATTGAATGTCCATTTTCTATGGTAGAATGGTTTGGATGTTTCAACAAAGACCAATGAGTCACAGGACTTTGCCAAGCTCCAGTGTTGTGCTTTCGCAAGGTTTCTGTGGCTGGATGACCTTCCAAATACCAATCACTTTACAGAATGTACTGGATACTTTTCTTGTGACACCAACACTAATGAGGTCACTCAGCACTTGCAAGACCCCTAAACTGAGTTGGGGTATAATACTGAGGAAGGGGAAAGTATGATAGAGAGGACAGGAACAGGTACCTTACTAAATAGGAGGTACATGACTTCCTCTACTGAAAAGACAGAGATAGTAATAATACATGGTGAATATTAGATAAAGAATAGGTATAGAGAAAGAGAAAGGGTAGGTGAGTAGGTAAGCGCGTGAAAGGAGTGTGACAGTGATATAGATAGATAGAGATGGGGATTGAGATGGACATTTGGAATGGGGTGCACAGCGGAGATATGGTTAAGGATAAATATCAGTGGAGTGCTGTCCTTGAAATAGTTACTATTAAGATACTAGGATTGATTCAATTAACTACACATCTTCATAACACCAATAGTTAGGAAGTTAATACATTTATTTTCTTTTTATATTTCACCTCTTCTCTCCTATATAAAAACCTTTATTAATGTTCTTATTTAAAGACATGGCATCGATTTTATGAAATAATATTAAAATGTACTCTATTTATATTAAGGCCAGATGGCTCGGTAGCTTCCATATGCTACTGTATTAACTAACCTATAATTTATTCTACTATTTGCATCTCTTGTTACAGTCATTATATTTATTAGCATTGCATCATTACACCAACCAGCCTAATATCTTGTTGAGGTCAACTAATTATGGCTTTGCTTGATTTTTAAATATTTATATTCATAGCCCAATGTATTATTATAACTGACATGTTTCAGTGATGTTTCTATGGGAAGATCTTAAAACCTAATCAGTCATAGTTATTCAGGCCTCTTTTATAGATTGCTATTGTCATTACTTAACATCTTTTTATAGCAACCCACCTGAAACTACCAGTACTAAAGCATTCATATTAAAATCTCAGTCAAAATCTTAAAACATTAGATTTCAATTGGTCAACACTGATATAAAATACACCGATATATGTTATTCTGTGTTTATGTCACAGAATAATTATAATGTATCCTGTGAACTACAAAGGTACCTTGTCATTGAGTATAATGGTTTATAAAGTTATAGATATTTTACTAAAATATCCTAAAATACAAACCATAATGGAAAGTAACTGAAATACCTGGACAGACTACTTGTTAGAAATATAGCCACGAAAGAGTTAAATCTGCTGATGTTTTATTATATATAAATGATGTAAGAGTTGGATCAAAGTTCTCTTCTTTCTTATAGTTGTGGCTTTTATCAGCAAATAGATTCCTTTGACACATTCACTGGTGTGTTGACAATTGTGCCACTAGTATACATGGATATAATGTATCCACATAGGTATCCACAAAGAGATTCCATTCTCAAGTTTTTCTTTAAAACGAAGAGGAGAGCCAATTGAAATATCTCTTAGTAACTTACATACAAACGAAAACAAAATGATCAAAGGTCCTTCTTGAGCCATAGCCTCATAAGGCCTGTTTCCTGGATTCTGTGGTGTATATATTCTCCCTGGATAGGATGCTAGTTTGCACAATTTAATAAAAGTACTTCATTTGAACTATAAGGAAACACCTGGAAATAACAATCAAACCACATATTCCTGCATATCAAGCATACCAGTTTCTTTGAGAGCTGCAAAGTCATTTCTTTCTCTGTACTTAATAAAACTTTGGTCTACTCCAAGTTTATCCTGAGGTTTCATGTCTGCAATTACTTCTGTAAGTTTTTCAGAGACTCTGTTATAAGGTGTATATTGTCATCATAATCATTTTTGATATCCACTTTTCCATGCTTGCATGGGTTTAACAATTTATTGAGGTGGAATTTTTACAACCTGATTCCCTACCTTGTTACCAACCCTCACCTGTTACCAAGCATAGTAATTTTTCCCCCATGGCCAAACATGTTCTCACAGAATATTGAAAATAAATGACACTGCTTGAATGACTATGACTCTAACAATCATTTTACAAGCTATCATGCAATGTCAAGACAAGGAGATACTAAAATATACACAATCACATATGTACACACACACACACACACACACACACACGACTAGCTTCTTCCAGTTTCTGTTCACCAAATCCACTCACAGGGCTTTGGTCAGCACAGTGCCACAATAGAAGACACTTGTCCAAGTTGCCTCACAATTTGGACTGAAAATGGAACCATGTGGCTGGAAGCGACCTTTTGTCACACAACCTGATATATATATATATATGTATATATATATATATATGTATATATATATATGTATATATATACATATATATATATACATATATATATATATATAATTATAAAATCTGGTAATT
>NC_068981.1:73423638-73430518 GCF_001194135.2 Octopus bimaculoides | reverse complement strand
ATATATATATGCATGTTTGTTTGTATGCATGCCTTGGGCCCTCAGAATCTCTCCAGTTTTGTTTTCTTTCCTCTTTGTACTCTATCAAAACCAGTGAAATTTAAGCTGACACTGCAATACGTCTCCATTGCAGTTTTTTCTTTCAGTAATAGGGATGCACACAAAGTTCTAAATACTAGTTATGTTATACAATTTAATTTTAAATTGCATTAAATATATAGGCACAAGTGTTGCTGTAATAATGTTAGAAGTTTGTTTCCCAACCACATGGTTCCAGGTTCAAACCCACTGCATGATACCATGAGTGAGAGTCTTCTGCTGTAGCCTCAAGCTGATCAAAGTGGATTTGGTACACAGAAACTGAAAGAAGCCTATTGTATGTATGCACGTATGTGTGTGTGTATGTATGTATGTGGGCTTGCATGCGTGCATGTTTGTGTGTGTGTGTGTGTGTGTGTGACTGTCTTCATGCTTTGACATCACATAATAGTCATAAACAAATGTCTCTGTCATAAAAACATGTCTGGTTAAGGGAAAACATTACCTTACTTAGAAGCAGATGTAGGTTAGCAACAGGAAAGCCATCTGACTGTAGAAAATCCACTTCAACAAAGTTCCATTCAACTCATGTGAGCATGTAAAAATGGATATAAAAACAATGTTAATAATTCATATATAAAACCCAGGCACTTCTGTAGGCTTCAACCTTTTTCTAACAGTTACTCTAACAGGATCTATTATCTATAGAATGTGGTATAATGAGATTTGCAATGTCGAAGTCTTTCCAAAAGCCATTGGCAGAGTAAATCATCGTTGTCGTTGTCGTTTAATGTCTGCTTTCCATGCTAGCATGGGTTGGACGATTTGACTGAGGACTGGTGGACCAGGAGGCGACACCAGGCTCCAATCTGATTTGGCAGAGTTTCTACAGCTGGATGCTCTTCCTAACGCCAACCACTCCGAGAGTGTAGTGGGTGATTTTATGTGCCACCGACACGAGGGCCTGTCTGGCGGTACTGTGAAAATTGAACCCAGATTGCTTCCTCTACTCAATAACTTACTACTTACACACATCGTGTATGTGTATGTATGTATGCATGCATGCATTTCATTCAGATACACACATAAAACATTCCCTTATATTCTGATCACCTATGACTTTTCATACTGAACAGGTCATTCAAACCAAAGCTTCTGGTGGTGATTCATAAAAGCTCATTTGCTATAATTATAGTGCATTGATCTTGCCTTTAGAACAAACAGGAATCTTGACTCTGCTAGTACAGAGGGTAAATAATACATGAAAATTAATTAGAATCTTCTTTCAGCTTTATTGAATGGCTAAGCTGTAAAAGCTTGATACAACTGACACTACTATGAAATAATACACACACACACACACACACACACACACACACACACACACACACAGATATTAAAGGAAGGACAGAGTGAATGACGTATGTATATGTTATATGTCTATGATGTCTACGGGTAATTGATTGATATACATACATGTACAGACTGGTATGCACACTGCTCCAGAAGTGTGTATTGCAATAAAATGTATGTATGTATGTATGTATGTATGTATGTGTGTGTGTGTTTGTACAAAAAGTAATTGCATGGATGTGTTTATCTGTCTCTTAATCTATATGCAAGTTTTTTTGTGTATATATAGTGACATTGTTTTTGTGTGTGTCTACATCGATACATGTGCTTGAATATGCAACGACCTGTGTATGTGGACAGATCCAATTGAGTGCATGAGAATAGTGTACCGAGTACAAGTGTTACGTCATCGTCATCATCATCATTGTATCTATTTTCCCATGCTTACATGAGTCAAACTAGATTACAAATACAATATATATATATAAAATGTATGTTCTTATGTTGAGTTGCTAAGTTATAGGGAAAACTTTACATTAACAAAACAATTACTCAACACTTTTTTATGAATACAAATTTATTATTCTTTAACAAGAAACTTATTGACAGTGATTTCGAAGTTTCATCTAGTGAACCCATCATGAGACAGCCTGATGACACTTAACTGGACAAAACTTTGCAGTCACTGTAAACATTATACTTGTTAAAGAATATGGTGCATATATATATATACATATATATATATACGTGTATAAGGGATGACCACTAGGTGGGCATCCAATATGCTAGAATGAGGTCATCAACGACCCAACCACACAGAAAAATAATGTTCTCCAGAAAAATTTCGCAAAACACCACAGTGACTTTGAAGTTTTGACTTTCTCACCTTCATCAGACTGTGAAGGTGAGCAAGTTAACACTTCAAACTCACTGTCTATCTTTTCTTTGTAAATGCTAATAAATACGTACTCTCCTGAGTATGATTTTAAGCTGCATCTAAAAGTTTAAGAACTCCAGGACTTTAAGGAGTGTGAACCACCACTTAACTGCTAAGTGTATTCTGACCTGAAGTAGTGGCACTTGTTAGGATCCTAGCTTTGGGGTAATTAACATACCATGATTTACCTCCAGAAGGTCACTCACCAACAAACCCAACACAGATGAGTTTTTTCAGCTCTCTAGTAATCCAACTATGGAAAGATAACTCCATATAAATCTTGCATCCTGACAACTACTGGGTTTATGGCATCAGACCAACTGAAGTTTAAAGGACTGGCTCTGCACAAACCATACCTGTTATGATAATAAACCCCTGCTGCCTTGGGTAAGTTATTGAGAATTTATAAAAAATTAAGCAAACACCTTACAACAATTCCAGTTGGAGGAACCCTAAAACAGTTATATACAGTTATACGTAGCCAATATCTGGCATCTCTTGGAGTTCCATGGATGCTATGAATATATTTGCTTGTCTTTCCATTGTGGTGTATCCATAAGAGGAGAGGTGGTTAGTGTACTTGGAGCTAGGCACTTGCTTTTGGAAACAGCCCAGGCACAACAGAGGTGGTTAAGTTACTGCCTCTGCAATAAAACAAAAAGACCAAACACTCTACTAAAAAGTACTGAGTAATCCTTCTGTTTAATGTTAAATTTTTTTATATATAACTTGACATAAGAAAATAAACCAATGTATATATATATATATGTGTGTGTGTGTGGTGGCATACAATTATATTCCCATTTCTCTCTTATACAGGTAAAATAATGATAGACAAAGCTGTGTGGTACTTTATGATTCTGGATTCAGTTGCTGACAAAGTGTTGTCAGCATTTCAAAGACTTAAAAAAATTAATGTCTGTCACAATAACATATTAGCACAGGGGATAGAAACAGCTCTAAAATCAGGTTTAGTACTAGTTTCGTTTGTATGTGATCCACTTGTGGACATCTAGTAAGCAAATACCATATCACTGAACAGTTGAATCAAGTTGACTTACAGTGTGAAGGCAAAAGGTTGGTGAAGGTTAAAACCAAGCAATGTTTTAATACATACATAAGCAGGTTATCAATAAGGATTGAAAGAATATAGTAGAATCCTGTATAATGGTGAGACAAAGGAGAGAAAGACACGACTGGAGATCTAATACAATTTAAGATAACCAATCTGAAGGCTAGAGAAAATGAATCACAAGACTCTGATTTATTCAGAGGTCTTAGTTAAGGGGCTTCTCCTTTTTGTAATGTCTTTAACCGTGATGTAAAAATTGCTTTCTTGGTCCCCTTCATCTAACCAATTGAAATCAATCTTAATTTAAGCATTCAGTGCAGAATCAATTCAAGTTTTAAAAATTTAGAGTATAACATTTATTCTTTATAATTTAAAATGATTAGTTAATTTTATTTGCCTAAAGGATTCTCATGGTCAGTACTTAAAAATAGTCAATATTTAACTGATGAGTAGAATTTCCTCTTCATTAAGTAATTTCCCTAAGTAGCATTGTAATTGTTTTTCATTTAAATGGAAGCAAATAGAAATTCTTTTTACTAGAGAGTCAGAAAAGTACTTGGGATAGAATAAAAAATCATGTCTCAGCCATTGAAACATTTTACTTTTCAAAATACATTTGTTGGTAAAGTACCTCTCATTTAATATTTCATATTTCATCACTAAAACCTGTCTTTCAATGAATAAGTCACATCCTGACAATAGTGTCATAGTTCAGAAATGTATTAAAAATATATGACATTGTAAGAGAGGACTCCATTTATCAGATTGACAGTGTGTCTCTTAGAAGTAAGATATAATCCTCTCATGAAAACTTTGCTAATGTTTCTTCCTTATCAGCCCAAATAGTACAAGTATATGACAAGAAAGAACTAGTAGGTTTGGTATATGATTACAGAGTTTTTCTAAAGCTGCAAAGGTTGCTAGTTCCTTATCTCTATTTCCTTTATCCTTAAACTGTAAGAGATTGATTTTCTGTGAAGGAAAGTTAATCTATTGTAGGCTAATTTATCCATTTAGCTTTTATCTATGTTCTTGTCAGGTAATCTGAGATGAGGAAAGATATTTTTCTTAGTGAACACTTAGATATCTGTATTGAAGTATGAATGATCTGTGTACCAGGCTTACTGGCATCAGTTTAATCTAATTAGCTTTGACCTCTCATTTATATGTCATTAAAACCACAGTGATAATCAGCATAATTATCAAGTAATGTTTGCCCTTAATCAAACAAATGTTAGCACTTCACAATAAGCTGATAAGAATTGAGCTAAGGACTTTGTTACATCTTCAAGTGCTCGGCTGAAACTCGGGTAGATAGCATTGTGTCAGTCTGTGCTTTCGCTTTTAATTGAATTACTCTGAAGCCCATATCTCTTCAAATAGAAAGAATTCAAATTGACCATTAGCTACTGGGTAGCATAAACAACTTAAATGGTACAAGTATGAAAACATGAAGTGCAGTAGTAAAAGAAAGGTGGTGTTACTGATATGATACACAGAGAATGATTTTTAGGATACGACATGGTTAGAAATTTAACAGGAGAGGAATTAATCAGTTAAATCGGTCAACGGTACTTCACTAGTACTTTGTGGCGTCAACCCTGGAAGGGAGAAAAGGAAAGTTAATCTCAGCAGAATATGAACTCAGGACAAAGAGTTAGAGCTAATACTATATGGTATTTTGTCCAGTGATCTAATGATTCTTGTCAATTCACTGCACTAATTATGGCATACAGAGAACATAACACAAAGTAGAAGAGAGTATCCTGCAAAAACAGAAACATTATGAATACTATTATTTATTTAGTATTGCAATAAAATTTGGTAAGAAAGGTGTTAAACGTTTGTGATACATCTGTGTGTCAAAGAAATTTTATTAAATATCTGACTGAAGAAGGTAGAATATGTATATCTAGATTTATATATGATTGTTTAAACACAAGTAGCTATCTATATGACATGTAGCCAGTGGCAAGTTCTAAAGCTTAAAAGTGCAGCTATCAAATAAAAACCTAAACAGAAATTTAGCTTGACGCAGCGAGCTGGCAGAAATGTTAGCATGCTGGGCAAAAAAAGGTGGAGAGCTGGCAGAAACGTTAGCACGCCGGGCGAAATGCTTAGTGGTATTTCGTCTGCCATTACGTTCTGAGCTCAAATTCTGCCAAGGTCGACTTTACCTTTCATCCTTTTGGGGTCGATAAATTAAGAACCAGTTATGTACTAGGGTCGGTGTAATCAACTTAATCCCTTTGTCTGTCCTTGTTTGTCCCCTCTATGTTTAGCCCCTTGTGGGCAACAAAGAAATAAGAAATTTAGCTTGACACAGAGCAAGAGCGAGAAAATTTGTTACCCTATTTCTTTTGAAATACACTGCCTTCCTTCTGATTAATTCTGAAAATAAATAATTTAGTAAAATAAGTTTGTCTTTGTTGAGCTGGTGTTTGGAACAAAACAAAAATGAAATTTTGTTGGAAGGTTTTAATTTAAATCACTTTGAAGCTGAAAGTTTATATTACAAAGCCAAAAGTGTTCTCAGATGGATTGATATCAGAAACGTTAAGTACTAAATGCTATCTTCCCATATAATTTTATTTTATATTTGTAAGTTTATTCTATAAAGTGCATTTAATTAATAATCCCATCATCTGCAGAAATTGGAACATTTATCATACGATCAAAATATGGAAATGAGCAACTGTGATGAAATAATTAGCTTAAGAATTTTCTCAAACATGTCAGCTGATAAATTTTAAATATGCATACAAAGGTATTGATGGCACTGATGTAACCAGAACATTTGAAACCTCAAATAACTTTTGGTATTTAATTCTCATTCAATATACCTTTCATCCTTCACTTGTTTCAGTCACTTGGCTGAGGTCATGAAAATATGTTCTGAAAATATGTTCTGATTTCAAACATAACAGGGCTTCACTTTGCCTTTCATCCTTTCAGCATCGATACATTAAACCCCTATAATGTTTTTAGTCAGTTTGCTTGAACATGCTCTTTGCTTTACAAGTTTGATTTGGTTTCATCTTCTCATTTGGAATTGAAATTTGTTCACTAAATGCATAAAAATTTCATAAGTTAGACCTCTGTTTTTTACATGTTAACCTTGCAAATTGATGCCTATTATTACTGAAATGTCGATTCATCTGACATTATTTGAGTGTATGTGTGTGTGTGTGTGTGTGAGAGAGAGAGAGAATTGCATCATCCTACTTTGCTAAAAGCATTCATCTGTTTGTAACCTGAAGGATTATATGTTGCAAAATATCTCTGAGGAGTGATAAAATGAATTATGAATGTCAACCCCATGACAAGGTTGGACCTTAAATATGTCTGATGACCTACAGGGTTTCCATCTATCCTATTCCACTAACAAAGTGCTGTAACGTGGGACTGAACCATGAACCATGTGGTTGAGAAGCAAGCATCTTAATCTCACAGCTATATATATATATATATATATATAT
>NC_068981.1:73417457-73423607 GCF_001194135.2 Octopus bimaculoides | reverse complement strand
ATATATATGTATATGTATATATGTATATATATATAATTACATTTACATATATATAATCATCATCATCATCAAGTAATGTCATGAAATGAAACCAGGTGAAGTTTTTAGTTGCACCTGGTACACATCTGAGTCATCATGCATTAATTTAAGTCACTTAAAACATACATCAAAATTTCTTAATCAATATAATGACTTTGTTGCTCTAAGTCAAATAAACTGATAGCATTGGAATAAATTAGAATGACATTTTTTTTTATTGCTTTGTCAGAAGAGATAAAGCAGTAAGAGTGACTCTTTCCAGGGCCTCCAAAGCTGTTAGCAGAAAGTGAGAAAATTATTATTAGACCAGAGACCTAGCCCAAATGCTAGCAGCAATTCATGTGGTCATGTTAAGCTGGGAGTTAAATGAAGTGTATCACCTACTCTTGCTAGATGAGTGGTGAATTTGCAGAATTTTAAGAGCTCAAGCCAAAAGTAGTAGATTGGCAGAATCATTTCAACATCAAACAAAATTCCTTGTGTTATTACTTCTGGCTTGTTACACGCTGTGTTCAAATCCCACTGAAATTTACTTTACTTTTCACCCCTCCAGGGTTAATAAAATATGATACCAGTCTTGTGCGTACTTCCCTTGTAATTGCTAGTCTTGAGTTAAAATTAGGAACAATAATATAAAGCTCCATAGTTAATGATTTACACATGATTCTGCAGTTTTTCATGTAAGCTCTATCAGGGTTGATTTCAATGGCCAGCATTAATAAATCTTTAAGTATGAAGCCACAAGTATTTGAAACCTAATTCATATCTATAGTTTGGGGATATTGAACACAAATCTTTGTTTCATATGATGGATATGTAAATTACCCGCTGTGTTGCATGCACACACGGAGGCTTATACCATGCACTTATAGAGGCCAGGAAAACTTGGGATGAGGTGGTGAAGCATGACCTTCGTACATTGGGCCTTACTGAGGCAATGACTAAGTGACCAAGACCTTTGGAGATATGCTGTGCTTGAGAAGACCCGACAAGCCAAGTGAGACCATGGCCCATAGCCTATGCCAGTGGGTGTAACCAGCCTACTTAGGAGTGCCCCTCATTCATTAGACAATGAACTTTGCTTGCGAAGACCTATTGAGGCAAGTGAAGACAAATCAAAATTGCTGACGTGGCCGATGACAGTACTGCCTGATTGGCCCTAGTGCCAGTGGAACATTAAAAGCACATCCGAGCATGATCACCAGCCCTCAGTCAAACAGTCCAACCGATGCCAGCATGGAAAGCGGACATTAAACGATGATGATGATGATGTATTCACACTTTTATGTACATGTGCATTCATACATTCATTTCGTCTCAGGTATTTCTTGGAGACCCTCTAAATGTCATAGGCACAGTCCCATACTCCTAGATAAAAAGTTAAGAATATATATATATATTTACAAAGTATAATACCCATATTTACAAGCATTCATATATACATACATTGATACACACAAACACAAGCAAACACAAATATAGGTGTATATAAATGCACATCTGAACTGGTGAAGCAGTTGTGCATTATCCATTTATCTTAACAAGATAGCATCTATTGTATTTGATTTAAACTCATTTATTATTCCTTTGCTGACCTTAGCAATTCCTTTGTAGATTTTGTTTAGTTTTTCTCTCTCTTTTTTCTTTATTTGTTTTGTTTCTGTTCCTAGCAGGTATTGATTAAAAAGGTCCGGGGTGTGTAGGGATGGAATGACATCACCACTTTATTTAATTTGAATAATTTTGTCACAAAATCATTTCGGATATCCTTTACCAGATCCTTTTGGTCATTCCACGGTTGTTGGCTTATGGCAATTATTGATTCTGTTCTCATCATCTAACTTCATCAGATTTCCATGCATTTCTTTATGTTTTGTCCATACAAAATGAATCACTTTCCTATGTCACAAAAATTATACTGCATGTTTTAACAGGATTCCTAATATGAAATCTTCAGGAAATAATCATAATTATCTCTGTGTCATACAAAAAATCAATGGCTTAGTCATATCTACATGTGTTATGTTTATTATAGTGACTACTTCAAATGATTTATCTTAGTATCTTGACCATATTTATTACCAGAAGCATTTAGTAGACTTATAATGTTTTGATAACTGAATGTAAAGAAATTTTAATTGAAAAGTATCCCCAAGAGCTAAAATTTTTACATGAAAGGAAATGGATAGTGAACATTTAAAACGTTTTTATTCATCTATATTACTTATTTAATTCTTTCCATTTTTCAGCAATGTAATACAAAATAGCTTCAAAAAATAGAAGAAAAACCTGTTGGGAAGAAAACAATTATAACATAAAAATTTAGTAAATTATTAACATTATTTAGTAAATTATTAATTAATATATTGAAAGGTTAGTAGCAATAGTTGTGGCAACAAAAAGGATATTTGAAATGAACATATTCAGTTTTAAGTGAGATTCTGTAGCTGAGCTGTTCAATCTCTTCTGTATTCTACAAAAACATTCAGATGAATTGTCACTCTGCCAAGAATGTTTACACATTATAGAATTCCAATGTTCTTACTGAATTCAGCAAAAAGAACAGATATTCAGGCAGCTCCTATTAACCATTGTATATGTTGCATTCTTATGGTTTGGTCTTTGCTGAAATCACCTCCAGAAAACTTCTAATTCCAACAACATCCATTATTTACTTTCTGAATGTATTTTGCCACCCTTCCACAGTTTTTAATGGTAGGCCTAGACTTAATTTTCATCATGAAATTTTCTATGAAAAAAAATTAAGATATTTGATTCATATTTGAAGACACTTTGTGTATGTCATTAAAATTGGCATTGATTTTACTGAATTGGTAAAAATATACACTCTCTGAGTGGTTGGCGTTAGGAAGGGCATCCAGCTGTAGAAACTCTGCCAAATCAGACTGGAGCCTGGTGTTGCCATCCGGTTTCACCAGTCCTCAGTCAAATCGTCCAACCCATGCTAGCATGGAAAGCGGACGTTAAACGATGATGATGATGATACACAAGTTTTGACTGTTAATCATTGAACATGTGGTATTCTTTCACTTCAGTCTTTGCTGGTATCATCTCCAAAAGCCTCTTAAACTAAATCCCATTAGTTCAAATTGCAATTAATTTTTGTTGCTCTTTCAAAATTATTTAGTTTTGCACTCCATTAAAACTATTTGAAAAGTCAGCTACATATAAACATCTATTGGTCATTGAATAATGAACTCTGTGCTCTTAGTTAATTTGAATGATTCAGCATCAGTAGCATACTATATATTTCAATAACTTACTTTGCAAGTCTTTGCTCAAATCTATAACTAAATGTAGGATTCAATGAAACAAAAACATAAAAATAGTAGAAAAGAAAAAAAGAGTTAAACTTCAAAGTTCTAAATAAAAAAGTCATTATAAATTATATAACAACCAAGAGAAAATGTATGGTTATTGCTGTTGTTTAACATCAGGTTACCTTTAATGGTGCAGATTTATGATCAAAGCATTCTAGCTGTGACCAACCTGTCTTTTAAAAGAGTACATTAAGGACTATATGAGCTAATATGGACCTTGACTTTCTTTTATGATAGCGGGTTAGTTTGTGAAGAAAATTTAATTACTATTTCTAGCAGGTTGAGTGACAATACTGAATGTTCCAGGAGTTGAATATGAAATTTTGAATTTGGCTGTATGTGGACATATCCATATCATTTTAGTATTTCTTTCTTTATGCTGGCATGAAGTTGGACAAAAAATAAAACAATGAAATAATTTGATGTTTGAATATTAAGATGAATATTTATTCATACATGTGCACATGCACACACACACTCAAACACACATATATATACATGCATACATACATATGAATGTAACTGGTATGTATCCCCATGTATGACAGACTGCATTTAAAATTGACAGTGTTGATATGTCTGTGTAATGGAGTTATTAAACAGATGTATATTGCACATGTTTCCCTTCGTACTGTACAAATTTAGTTGTAAAAATCTATATTTTCTTTTTTCTTTGTCTATTTTCAGGAGAACGTGATAAAACTTTTTGCAAAAAGTTTATTTAACTTGCCAAAGGAGCAAAGTGAAGAATAACAGACAACAATCTAAACAAGATTTTGCATTGAATTTTTGACAGTGTTACCAAGGAACTAAAACATGCATGTTGAAGTGTCTGTAGCTCTTAACTTCATTATTTCCTATCTTTACAACAAACTTCCCCGACGACGTGTGGATATGTTTGGTCATGAACTTGAAAAGCGTATGAAAACAAAATTTAATGGCCACTGGTATCCTGAACGACCCAATAAGGGTTCAGCCTACCGATGTATTCGAGTTAATGGAGAAAAAGTCGATCCTGATATTGAGAAGGCTGTTTATGGAAGCGGCTTAGAGATTGGTGAAGTCAGAAGTTATCTACCAGCTGATTTAACTCTTTGGATTGATCCGTCTGAAGTGTCATACCGTCTTAGCGAGAAAGGCACTGTCAAAATTTTATATAGTGACAAGAAAGATGATGAACTTCTTGATACTGTTGATCATGAAGTACAGGCAGCAAACAAAGGCTTCAACCCAGAAGCTCAGTGCTTTAAGCCAATAGATTCTGTATCATCTTCATTGAGTAGTTTAAGTCTATCTCCGTCATCCCCAACTTCACCTGCTGGTTGGAGTACAGCCGCTTCCCCGTCCACTACTCTCTTCAATTCAGCTGCAAGTACTAATATGTCCACAGTTGGTAATCAGGCTCCTGGTTCAACAACAGTTACTGTTGTTCATGCTCCATCTCCTGAAGTTGTTTCTACTACAGTTGCTGCCATATCTAATTTGTCCATATCTAATAACAACAACAACAACATTAATAATCATAATAATAATAATAATAACAATGATAATAACAACAACAACAACAACAACAGTACCAACACCACCAGTAACAATGCTAACAATTCAAGTAATACTAACATTTCAACTGCTGCAGCTTCAGTTTCTCCTTCTGCAACTGTCCCATCTTGTCAGCTGTCAAGTCCGGTCATTACCAGTGCTACTCCTGTCATTGCCTCAAGGCCTACATCTTTTCTAACCAAACCAAACCTGACATCTCCACAATTCACAGCTTCATCATTTGCACAGACTAAGTTTGGCTCAACCAAACTGAAGAGCCAGGTGAAACGTCCAACTAGATTATCTCCTATTGAATTTCGAAACTACTTCCGACAAAGAGCTGCTGGTTCATCCCTCCAGTCTTCACCAGTGACCCCTACTGGTGGTAGTCTAATTGGACCTGCTCCCCAAACAAATGTACCTGCAGTTGGTGTTTCACCAACTTTAGCTAATTCTGCACTTCGAGTTGGCATGGGTTTTGGTCACCCTAGCCCAGGTTCATCAGCCCCTGGCACAACACTGGCCACCCGACCCAGATCTCTCTCTCCCCGTGATCCAAGGATTGAATTTTTATTTGAGCAACACCATCAACAACCACAGCAACAGCAAGTGCAGCATCCACATCATAGATATATGGCATCTGTGAATCAAAAACCAATAGTTGCTTCTCAGTCAACTCTGCTCTCACCAGTACCCTCCCATGATGTGACAGCAACTTCTCCACTACCTCACCACCAACAACTCAATCAGACTCTCTTACAACCAGGAAATTCTCAAACACAACCACACCAATCATCTCCTCAACCACCTTTGCCCTCTCCATCATCAACTGGTTTGACTCTTCGGGATTTTTACCAGTCACCACTTTCAAACCCTTTTCAACTGTCTCCAGCTCATGGCAGCTTGCCCTTCACTGATTTTATGCCCAACACTTTAAGTCCTAGCAACCCTTTACTCCCAGACAGTCGTAAGTCTTTCATAGAAGCTCTGAGCAACATAGGCAATCCTGCATATAACAACCAATTCCATCATTTACTTGTTGCCAACTAAAAACTTTAAATATTTCTTTTTTAAATTTTTAACTGCTGAAAATATTCTTTGTATTTCTTCTCTGTAATAATTATTTTATTTACCATTAAAATATCTTTAAATTATTCCTCCTACATCTTGTACAAATTAGATTACTGTTTTTTTTTGTTTGTTTTTTTTTTTTTTTTTTTTTTTTTTTTTT
>NC_068981.1:73413351-73416676 GCF_001194135.2 Octopus bimaculoides | reverse complement strand
TTATAGATGTACGTGTGTGTTAGCTGATAATATTTTGAATTGCTTTTCTTTAAAGATTGAAGTTTAGTAAAATATTTGCAAAAAATAAATGAGATCAAGTTTTATTTATCTAAAATCATTTCTATGCTTGTTGTTTATTTGCATCCATTCTACTTTACTATTGAATATAGTTTACATAGATACATAAATTAAAATTTGTTCTTTTTGTAAACACATGCAAACCATACACACAGAGGAAGTTGGTATATATATATATATATATATATACAAACACATACATATAATTACAGAATATGCAAGCCTATTATGCTTGTTTATTTATCCCAAATAATGTATATTAAAAATAATGGAAAATATGAAATAGTCAAATTCTGAAGCCACAATACTTTCATAACTTTGCAAAAATTTATTTGATGATAAAAATTTTATTGTATTTAACCTGCATAATTGATATTCATTTTAAAAAAATTGAAAATTTAAAGAAGAAATAAGACACATATTAGCAACCTGTGTACTATGCCCAATATGTGAATTTATATAACAATGTGCTATACATATATATGTATGTGAAGATGTGTATGTATGCATATATATATATAGCCTGCTCATGCATATGTATATAAAAAGACTGAACATTAAGTCACAATCTTACTTTGATTCTGTGGTTCATGCAGAGAGTACCAAAAATATATTTATTATAACTCACAATATTAAAAAATACTGTGAGAATGAATTTGTTCAGTCTTATATTTTTGCTTATCTCTCCTTCTTCCTCCATGAATCTGGGTAGGGAAGAGAATGAATTTTACTTAAATTTGAACATTTTTAAACAAAAGATGAGGCAGATAAAAAAAATTATATATATATATATATATATATATATATATATATATATATATATATATATATATATATAAATCATGAATAATAACTGCAGTATCACCAACAATTTTTAACTTCACTCCCTCCACAATATTGGTTTTTCTTTTTGCCCCATTCCATTTTATATTCAGGTTGACTATAAAAAAATTTTTTTTAGTTTTTTTTTGCATATCAATTTGGCTAAACTTTATTTGATCCAATCTTTGGGATAGTTTTCTTTCATCTTTTGAAGAGCAATTTCATAAAGTCAGTTCTTGGTGTAGGGTTTTTTTTCTGTTTACCTTCCCAAAGATCTGTAATATATTGCTAGCTCTAGTTTAGATTTTTCTATGCATGTTGTGAGGCTTTTGATGTGGCTATGCCACTTTTATCACATCCATTATGTATGTGAATCCAATGTACATTTTTTTGAAGAATATAACAGCAACTTTCAAAAAAGAAAAAAAAAAAGATTTTTAAAAAATGATTCATAGCCAATATTTCCCCTAACATTAACCCTGTATAATATCAATATCAACCAGCAGTATTTTCTACCTAGATATTCCTTAAATTCATTGTTTAAAAATATATGGAAAAAAATATTTAAAAAAATCCAAGAGATTAAATATATATATATATATTTTTTAATTACTGCAACCAGCTGTTCCTTTTCATATAAAGGGTATTTTATTTTGTTGGCCAGAATTGTTTTTGGAAACAAATAGTCTTTTTCTTTTATTTTTCCATACTTTTTATTATATTATTTTCAAAACATGTATATTCTTAAAATGGCAGAATTTTATCATTTGACTTTTTAACCTAACATTTATTCTTATTTTTAAAATTGTATTCAGCTCACTTTCTTTGAAAGCTATATGTAAGGGCAGTGTGTGTTTGTATTCGTGTATGCCTAACAATGTATGCATACTAATTCTTGCATACACATGTGTGTAAGTATCTGTGTGTAAATCTGAGGCATTTATTTAAATTGTATCAGTGAAAAGGAGTTAAAATATATATATATATGCTGAAAAAAATTCTATTTTTGTTGATATTTATAAATTTCCATATTTTTAGCTTCCATTCCTCTATGGTGATACTATTGCAGAAGGTTATGTGAAAGATGATTGATGTTGAATTGATTATAAATTATAGTGTTAATATACTGAGCTGGAATATATATATACACACACACACACACATGTTTGTATATATGTGTATTGATCAATTAAAGCTGATAACATATCAATGGACTAAACACATAGTCAAAATAATTGCTTTATTGTGTCTAGTTTGGCACCCTGCCATTCTGTTAGGATTGACCTTGCTTTCATTCCTATAAAGTCAATTGAATTGACAGTAAATTTTTTAAAAGTATGTTTTTAAAACCTATTTTAGTAAAAGGTCCTAGATGAAAGAAATTACTTTTAATTGCAATGTATTTTAACATATATTTAAACATATATAAATTACTATGTATTTTAACATGTGCTAAAACATATTTAAATTCAAATGTATTTTAACATAAAAAATAAATTTTAGTGATACAAATGGTATTAATACCAAAATTATATATATATTAGTGACAAGCATACATATTTAAACCTATACACGTTTGGTAAATGTCATATACATATATCAAGTATGTCTCAATTATTTTATTAATAGTAGAAATAACAGGAAAACTAAAAATGACTCAGGTTTAAATCTTAATAGAATATTCTATAACTCATGAAATATCTCATTCATTGCATATTTAATGCCCTACAGATGATCTCGTCTTCATGTGGTATAACTGAGAGTAAGGCCAACTTGCAAAGCTTATCCTTCTTCAAGGTTGGGATGACTTGAAGACATAAAAGCAAGTTAACATGACCTTGTACAAGAAGTTTTGTCAATCCCACTAACGGTTTTAAGTGTGTGTTTTCTTATGAAAACTTTTCAAAATTATAGGTTCTAAAAGCTATCTTGAATATAATTTAGTAATCGTTTAGATGTATTGAACATGGTTTAAAATGAAACACACTATCACAGTATAAGATACACAACCACACACACACTGTAACTTAAAATGTATGCTCGGAAATAAGGCATAATGTGATCAAGAAGACAGGATGGAAAAAATATCATGAAATTTAAAAAACAAAAAACTTATGTATTTTAAAAATATTTATATGTAATTTTTTTCTTTAAAAAAAAAGGAAGAAATAAAATCTAAAAAGTAAACATCACTTAAAACGAATATATCTTTTTTACCGTGCTCTAAATTTCAAATTAGTATAAATTCAATCAATATATGTGTATGTATGTATGTATATATACATATATATATATATATATGTATGTATCTGTAATGTATGTATGCATGCATCAATATATACTTATACATATATGTATATATATATATATGCATATACATACATATATATATATATATATATATATATATATATATATATATATA
>NC_068981.1:73412516-73412893 GCF_001194135.2 Octopus bimaculoides | reverse complement strand
TATATATATATATATAAATATATATATAAATATATATGAATGTATGTATATATGTATGCATATATGTATATATATATATATATATATACACACACGCATATATACGTGTATATGTATTTATTTATATATACACACACACACACACATACATGTATATATGTATGTATTTATATATATATATATATATATGTATATATACATATGTATACATATATGTGTATGTATGTATATGTATGTATATATATGTGTCTGTATATGTATGTATACATATATGTAATTATGTATATGGCTATATATGTATATATATATGAGTGTGTATATGTGTGTGTGTGATATATATATATATATATATATATATATATATATATATATATATA
>NC_068981.1:73408359-73412087 GCF_001194135.2 Octopus bimaculoides | reverse complement strand
TAATTTATTTTTTTATAGTATTGTTAAAATGTCTGAATCTGTTGTTTTTTTTTTTATTTTATTTTATTTTTTTACTTTCTTGGTGGCTATATTGTTTCTCTAATGCCCTCTTGTGTTCAGAAACATTTAAATGATATTTAAATACAATATCCAAAAATTTGAAAAAAAAAAAAAAAAAATTAAGAAAAAATACTATTAAAACTCTTTAGTATATCCAATTATAACTTAAATTTGTGAACAACTGTTGTAACCATCAATAAACCAGCTGATTAATTTACAACATATTCGAAAGAATATCTGTAAGTTTGTATTGAACTTGCAAAAGATACTTTCTATATGAGTCAGTGTTTTTAGCATGTCATCTGTGTCTGTATTTCATACAGATTTCCTTGGGTCACTTCAGCTTCTATCATTTTTATTACTTATTACCTACAATGCACCAGGTAAATATATTCTAATTATCAGTAATTTCATATTTTTATCTTTTCAGTTCTTTTTTCTTTCCATTCTGTTTTCCTTTCAATAAACCTGTCAGTTTTAATACTGCATGAATTTTAAGAAATAATGTTGCAAACGACTCATTATTGTTTCATTCAAAGACTTTTGTAATGACACCCTAGATTTTATTTCTTTAGAATAATAGTGTAAGGCAGTATTAACTTAGACAACAGCAGAAAATTAATCAAGAAAAAGACCTCTATAAGAGTATCAATGTCAGATCTTGTAAACATAAACGCACATCTCTTTGGTTGCAGATTTTTTAACATGCAAGCGTGATGGCTATTGATATAGGAATATATAATTAAAGAGGTAAGATAGGAGAATGAAGATGAAAATAAAATGATGTCTATTTGACAATGATGGTTCAGGTGTTTATAAATTTTCAATAAATCTGTAAATTTTCTTCTGAATAGTTTAACTGAAATTGATGTATAGTCAATCAATTTGCATTACATCAACTTATATCTTGATATTCTTTGAGATTTCTGTGAAATATTTCAGAACTCTTGAACTTTTTTACTTTCTCATTAAGGGCATATGATAAATCTGTTTGTATTACATCACTAGTACCTTGATATTCTTTGAGGCTTCTTTGAAATTTTTCAGGACTCTCAAATATTTTTACTTTCCCTATATTGTTATATCCTTAAGGGTGTATGGTCTATGGCATAGCAAATTTTCGTTGGGTGTTTCGAGCCTAATATTTTAGGCATCTTACATATTTTGTGGAATAATATCTGAAAATTTTCAACATTCATGTAACATTTGAAGAAATATAATATCAATTTTTGATAAAAGTCAATTCTATTTTCATACTTACATATTATGTGTACCAATCTTTTCCACAAAACACTAACAATAAATATTGCTTTTCATATAAAGCATGAATCCTGACACTTTTAGTGGGAGGAGAAATGGGAAGTTGTGACATTTATACCTTTTCTTCAAGGATACTAGCACTGAATGTAAGAAATATAAGGGTGTCCAATCAGGAATTAAATACAGAATTTCAGGTGTAGCTCACTGATGATAATTAACCTTGAATCTACACTCATTAATAAATTAATAATGAAAATAATAGCAATGGTAATTTGAAAACAATGGGCATACAAATTATTGGACACAATTCCAATGTTTTCCAGTTATAAAAACAATGAAAGCTTATCAAAATAGTGTACATAACAAATAACTACCACTATTTCTTAATATTTAAATATTTATTGTTTTATGATAATTTCATGATGAGTTCAACATTGTTTCAGGAAGAACCTAACAGTTCATCAATGAGAAAATTAATGATAGCAACCATTTCAGTACTATGGTGGTGTTTCTTGTTGTTTTTTTTTTATTGGTTAAAAATAATTTTTAACTTGTGAGACAAAAGAAAAAAAAAAGAATTATTTTGTTATTTTCAAACCGTATGTATATAGTTTTGCTTACTTTCTGATGGCAATTTTTACAGAGATAATCTCTTCTATTTTTTATTGATTTCTATTTGATCTCTCTCTTAAGTTTATCAATGTTTTTTTTAATTTTTGTTTTAATTTTGTTTCTAACGCTGACGGTGTATCTTAAATTAGATTGTTTTATAAAATATTTAAAAAAAAATTAAAAATAAAAAGTTCCAAGAATACACATCAAAGAGATGGCTGAATGACAATGTTTAGCCATCTTAATATTTTTCACAAGCCAACTAATTATTATTGTGATAATTTATGTGAAATCATAAGCAGAGAAAAAAAAAAAAACAAACACACACATATCTATTTTTACAATAAATCTCTCCACACTTTACACACTAGCTATTTGCTAATTTGATATCATATTTGTGTCATTTCATGAAAATGGATGTTGTCACGGGCACACATTTTCAAACACACACACACACACACACACACACACACACACACACACACACACACACACACACACACACACACACACACACACACACACACACACACACACATACACACACACACACACACACACACACACACCTATCCATGTCAATAGACAGTCTGATAATTTTCATAATGAAACCTCTAGAACAAAAAAATGAAATGTCTGCATATGTATGTATATATGTATATATATATATATTTACATATGTATAGATATTTATATGTATGTATGTATATTTATATGTATGTATATATATATTTATATGTATGTATATTTATATGTATGTATATATGCATGTATGTATATATGTATGTATATCTATATGTATGTATGTATGTATATATATATGTAGGCATATATATATATATATGTATATCTATATATATATGTGTATGTATGTATATATGTATGTATATATGTAGGCATATATATATATATGTATATATATATATATGTATGTGTATGTATATATATATATGTATGTATATGTGTATGTATGTATGTGTATGTATATATATATATATGTATGTGTATGTATATATGTATATATATATGTATATATCTTTGTATGCGTATGTATATATATATGTGTATGTGTATATATGTATGTGTGTGTATGTATATATATGTATATATATCTATATATGTATGTATGTATGTTTGTATACATATGTGCATATGTATATGTTTAGAAACACATGCAAGTTCTTTAAAATAATATATGATATTTACAACATATATTTGCACTAAGACATTTCACATTTAATTTTTTTTAAACAACCTTTAAACCACTGTATACATACACACACATACAGCCATGGATCTGTTTAAAGGTGCAGTCATTTAATGTGTTGAGCACATAAAAATAACTGGCTTCAAACAATTAGGTGACAATAGTATGATTTAGATGTATATTTTGTGTGTCAGAATACAACACTCACAAGACAGATTGAGGCAGCTAAATTCTGTGTAGCAGAACCTCTTAAGAAAAAAAAATAGATTTATTTCACTATTAAGCAACCTAAAATAATGAGGTAATTTCCATTTTTTTTTTTAAATTGTGAAAACTAATTTTATTTTGATAACAGTCAATATATATTTTAATCTCAATGAAAGTTTTAGATAAATGCATAACCATCAACAAGATCTGTGATGGTTTCCTGGGTGGAGCCAGATAATTGAATGAGGTATTTCAAATGAGTTACCATGCTAAGTATTTCACTAAGTGTGATATCAGCAAGTCATATCTATTTAGAACAGATCTCAACTTAAATACATACATATATACATATTAGCCATGTGCATGTTTGTTTATATATATA
>NC_068981.1:73398787-73407442 GCF_001194135.2 Octopus bimaculoides | reverse complement strand
ACACACACACACACACACACACACACACACACACACACACACACACACACACACACACACACACAATGCTATATATAAATATATATATGTGTATATATCTTGATACATATGTATATATCTTTATATATTTATATATATCTATCTATACATATGTTTATGTATCTATATATATATCTTCATATATATAGTTATGTTTATCATTACATAGCTATAAAGATATATATACATATATATATAAACATTTATACAAAAACATAACATATATGCTATGACAATATGTTTTCTACAGTCCATGTTATTTTTGCCTAATACTTTCTTCTTTCTAAAACTTTTTTTTTCCTTGTTTAAAAAAATGCAAAGCACGAAGTTTAGATTTGAAAAACAAAATGACTTAAACATCTTGTGCAATATGCTGTATCCTGTGTGATGCATTGTGAAATGTACCTAAATAGTTCTATGTCAACTTTGTCTTCGTAATATTGTTGATTATTTTTAAGTTTGTAATAAAAAATATAAAAATTAATATTTTACACAAATGTGTTTTGTTATTTCATTGCAATCTATGGCATCAAGCCTAGCAAGGGAGCATCTTACATCAGGGATCAGGGAACTTTTTAACCAATTATCCTAAAATATATCTATTTATGTTACCCCCTTGAATTGAAAGGATGAAAATCGTAGATTCTTTAAATTCAAAATGTTTATTGAATCTATTAATATGAATCTATTTGCAGATGTGGTGTTCCCAGAAGAAAAATTCTGTTGTAACAATGAACACCTTTTTCATATAATTTTACTTATGTCTAATGAGTCCTCACTTATTACCCACAAGAATTTCGTATTTACTCAACTTGGTGTAATTTACCCCGGTCCACATTAAACTCCTCAGATATGTTTCCAGCAAGAATGGTTGCATGCCAAGATATTAGTGATTGTTTTTGAAGGCAAGCAAAGTACTATAAAGATTGTTCTTATAAACAGTTTCCACAACACCAGCTGCAGTTACCCATGAACCTGATGGTGTATATAGACTTAGACAAATTTTGTATAGACTACTTTTTCATCCTTTGGGAAATCCAAATCTTCACCATAATATGATGCTAACAATTGATAGTTATCTGTTGTACACGAAATATATCTTGCCATTCTAAATTTGTAGGAACACTAAACTCGGCTTGCGAAGACCTGTTAGGGCAAGCGAAAGCGAAGTCGTGATGGCACCTGTACCAGTGGAGCACTAAGAGCACCGTCTGAGCGCGATCGTTACCAAAGCATCTGTCTGGCTTCCATGCCGGTGGCGCGTAAATAGCAACAGCGTGATCGTTACCAACGTCGCCTTACTTGTGCCAGTGGCACGTGAAAAGACATTCGAGCCAGATCGTTGCCAGTGCCGATGGACTGGCTCCTGTGCAGGTGGAACATAAACTACACCATTTGGAGCGTGGCCGTCGCCATTACCGCCTGACTGGCCCTCGTGCCGGTGGTACGTAAAAGCACCCACTACACTCTCTGAGTGGTTGACGTTAGGAAGGGCATCCAGCTGTAGAAATTGTGCCAAATCAGATTGGAGCCTGGTGTCGCCTCCTGGTCCACCAGTCCTCAGTCAAATCGTCCAACCCATGCTAGCATGGAAAGCGGACGTTAAACGACGATGATGATGATGATGAATTCCGTTTTCACAATAACCTTATCCAGACTAAAATAACAGGTAGATATTAGAAGACAATCTTTAACAGTTTGATCTGTTAAATACTGATTAATCAATCTGGGATTGCAGTTGATGAGAGACTCAGTTTGTCATGGAACTCTTCCCTCCGAGTGTGTAGTGGCTGCTTTTACGTGCCACCGGCACGAAGGTCAGTCAGGCGGTACTGGCAACGGCCACGCTCGAAATGGTGTATTTTACGTGCCACCTGCACAGGAGCCAGTCCAGCGGTACTGGCAACGATCTCGCTCGAATGTTTTTTCACGTGCCAGCAAGGCGACGTTGGTAACGATCACACTCAAATGGTGCTATTTACGTGCCACCGGCACGGAAGCCAGACAGCTGGTGCTCTGGCAATGATGACGCTCGGACTGTGCTCTTAGTGCTCTACTGGTACAGGTGCCATCACGATTTCGCTTTCGCTTGCCCTTTTTGTCCAAAATATTGTCCAAAATATTTGTCAAGTCCCAGTTCCAGCTTCTTGAGTCCAATTGTAACTAACTTGTAGAGAGTACTTCCTTCACTAGAAGACACTGCATAAAAGCTAGTGGCAGACGTCCTGATTTCTTCTTTACTGATGAACCTAAAAGAGATGCAATGGTTTCACAGGCAAGTTAACAGGGAAAGTAACTTTTGTAGGTGGTAGATACTCAGGAGCAATAAATAACAATAGCATATGAAAAACACATTTTCTCAAATGTCCAGGAGAATTCTTAGAGGTAGTGGATAGCATTTGTTGTCTAGATGACCTTATTAGAAGGGGAGGAGGATGTTCTGAAATATAGTTACTATAATAAGAACAGTGGTGTGTATATGTTGCTGAAATCAGCCAGATGATTCTTACATCTTCATTAGTCACATCCTGTATTTAGTAATCACTTCAAGTTTTCCTGTTCTGACAACTGTGAGTGTGTATGTGTCTGTCTGTCTGTGTTTCTGTGTTTGTGTTTGTTCTTCCTGCCACTTGACAACGGTGCTGGTTAGCAGTTCATCAAAAGAGACTGATAAAGAATAAGTACTGGGGTCAATTTGTTCAACTGAACCCTTCAAGGTGGTGCCAGGCATGATTGCAGTCCAGTGACAGAAGCAAATAAAAGATAAAGACAGAATGGTGTCCTTTCCACACCAGCATCAGAGCATCAGGTAACATTACTGAAGAAGTGGGAATTATTTTTCTTAACATTCCTTCTTCACCTACCCGGAATCAACGTTATTCAGTTTTTCAATATGGTACATCTTAAAATAGTTTAATCTCCAAGTTAACATAGAGACTTCTCTTGATGTATCGAGTTGTGAAGGTCACGATTAGTTTGAGAAAACAACGTTGCAATAAAAAAAAAAGACAAATAGATGAATTCTAGTTACGTCTTTTTAGTTGTTAGAACAGGAAAACTTGAAGTGATTACTAAATACAGGATGTGACTAATGAAAAATTAAGAATCAACTGACTAATTTCAAGTGAAGAGCAAAGGGAATTGCTGCTCTTGGTTAAGGCTGATACAAAAGTGGGTGTTGCTCCTTGGTCTGGCAGACACATCAAAGGAAGAGATAGACTATGGTTAGTAATGGAGTTCGAACCTTAAACAAAGGACTGACCTTTCCTTGAGTAGTACAGGTCCTAGGGGGTAGAGTGTTTCCTCATCAATCATCTAGTGTGGAGGATTTCCCGCTCCTTTTGACAAGCAACAAGCCGGTGGATTTGGTTTCAAATCTCAGGCAGGGTCAAACTGGACTCTTACATATGTATGTATATGCGACAAGCTTTCTCATAGTTTTCATCTGCCAAATTTGCTCACAAGACTGTAACTGACTGTAGTAAAAGACACTTGTCCAAGGTACTGCATAGTGGGACTGAAAAAACATACATATCTTAAAACTAAAACATTAATTTAATATAAATTATTTTCAACATCTCAAAAGTCAAACACAAATTTCTTTAAGCAGTAATATTTGTGTGGTGACTTAAATAAAAATTACGAACCGGAATAGGTACGAACTGATGACATAAACACACATTTATTACAACTAATTAACATTCAGAATTTGCTTCACTGTTACTTAACTCATCGCTGTTACTCTACTTCAGGCTTTCATTGTTGTTTGTAATGAATAACCAGTGTGAATAGGTCTAGTCCTCGTCTAAGCCGTTTTCTCTATTGCGTCGCTGTAAAGTACAATAATTTTTTATGTTGGCAACATTGAATTAAAAAATAGACTGATGATTATTTTCGTCTTAGATAAAAAAAGAAAAAAAATTGTGTCGTATTTGTAAAGATTTCGTTGAAGTTAAAAGGACTACAATAGTCTTCATCAAGCATAATACGAAATAATTAAAAGGATTCTTCCTTTAGACAAGCTAGCATTTTAAAAGATATAATGAAAATAGTTCCATAACGCAAGAAAGTCATGAAGTGTGTGAGCTTATTGCAAAGTGAGTGAACTCAATCTTAGGGGTGAGTTTACTAAAATTTGTATAGTTGCGATTACAACGAACTTTAACACCAGAAAAAAATCAGATTGCTTGGAGATAGTTTACTAGAGGAGAGTTTCTAGCAGTATAAAAAGACATGATTAAAAATATCCAACTAACACTTTAACCAGAGCATAACAATTGTATTTCATTCTACAGCTGTGGATGACAGAGTAAATACAAGTTTCAAATTTAACACAATGTACTTTTTAAATTCGTCCGGTACACAGACCACAAATTAGTGATCTGCACGATACCCTACATAGGCTTCGTAGGCAGGTACTTCGTCACTGAAAGGTGAACGCGTCTCTTAAAGCGTACTGAACTTAAAGAAACCAGATTAGCGAATTAGTTAAGCAGGCATTGAAGGGGGCAACCGTCGACAACAAGTGAAGATTCATCCTGAAAAGAACGATTAAAGTAGAATCAATTAGGTTTAGTAAAATCGTACTGATAGTGAATAGGAGACTTGATTAGGAACTTGGAAAAAGCATCACATCCGACATACTTGCGGTGAGATTAGCCCTCGACCAGTTCTTCAACACGAAGTATGAAGATTGTAAGTGCTCTAAGACACGAAGGGGATGAAAGTCGCTCGATGGCCTCGGGTGGTAGAAGTGCAACGTGGTGATAAATCTACAATTCGATCTTTTGCGAACTATAATAGATGTATAGTGATGTCGATTAAGTGACATCCTATAATTTAATGAGCATGAGAAAAAGAAGGGTCACCATCTTGTACGTAGTAACAATAAAATAGGAATTCGCGAGACGTTTGCAATAAGTCATAACATATTTATTACTGGAGGTAATGCGTTAACATATAAGGTTAATTGAAGGAAAGGCTTGAAACATTACATGAACATATTCATTTATTGCAATCACATGTCTCCAAGTAAGTGAGGCAAACAAACGGTTTTTGGCAGCAGATGGAGCACCTCGCAAGTGGTGGTTTTCCCTTCCACAAAAAGCGGAAAAGGATCCGTTTCAGCTTGGTCATCCACAAACCGCAGTGGTAGCATGTGGGCGGTCTTCCCTCTACTACCATACACAGCTTCACGTCTTCTGGAAACTCTATCTCTTCTGTTATTTCTTGTATGTCTGGTGCGGTGGCCAGGATTATGGCTTCCAGACCATATCCCCAACAGTTAAGTTGTTTAGTACGGCTTACCTGCAGCACTTGGGGGTCTTCCTTTGTGTCTATTAGAATAGCTGGAAGCAGCCACATCTCGTTAATCTCTGGGGGAACCCTGCCAATCCTCACTCTCGCCACTCGCTTCCCAAGGTATATTGGCAGGAGTGCCCATTTTTCGGTTTTCAAGGTTACATTGGAGTTGCTTGCTGCCTCCTCCACAGTCGGGAAGCGCACCTCCACAGTACCAAACTTCCTTCCGCTACAGTAGTATTCCATGTGACTTATTTTTTGCAAGCATTCTTCCAAATCTTCTTCGTTCGTCATTTCTATTTTCTTACTTGCTAGTGAAAGCTTTCTGTAAACCACTATTTTTTCGTTTTTGCTTCTTGTTATTTCTTCCGGCGGTGTTAATTTTAATCTTGACCCTTCTTTCTCTATCAATTTTTTTGCTGTTTCTCACTATTTCGAGGTCGACTGGTACCTCCCTGACTTCTAGCTGTCTCACCGTTGCTGCAATGTTACCTCTGCCTGCTATTGAAGCGTAGCTCTCAGCACGCACTTGCACTTCCTCCATACTTACTGTAATTTTCGTCCCCACTGGAGGAGAAAACACAACAAAAGTAAGTCATACGACAAGTCAAACAATCGCCAACAAATGGTAAACAAAGAACAACTTGTCCGTCACTATGCAAAAATCAATGGAAATCACGATACAAAATCAACTGAGCAGACAGACAGACACTGAGTGGTGCGAATTTAGAAATTTGTTCCTTTATATAAGGGATGAACTGGAAGTCCCCGACTTCCACGTCAACCGGAAACTTCGAGAATGTTCGAGAACTTTCTAGAAGGTCGAGGGAGATGACTCTCGTTAAATCCCTTTACTGTTTTGCTTTCCTGCTTAACCGCCAGGGTTCACTACAGGTGCATGTACCTCAACCTCAAGGAGATGAGTAAAGATTTTAAACAGTATTTCATTCGATTGTTCGGAACGAATGGCGGGACGGAATGTAAGATGAATTTCAGAGCCTACCTCGACGGCCTGTCGCAACTCTCGGCAAGATGGTTTACTGCGTAAGGGGCAAATTGCCTGGTTTAGATGGTCTACTCTATGAGCTTTACTTTTACATGCCAGACTTGTTTGAATACCTCTTCGCTAATACCTACCGCAATTAATCATAGAACGGAAGAATTCCCAGCTCCGTGAGTCGAGGAGCAGTGGCATAGTAAGAAAGGTCCCAAACAAGGGGGATCACATTGATAATGTTCAGTCCATAACTCTGTTAAACGCTGATTTTAAAATGTTTGCCAAGGTATTAATAAAGGGGTTGCCATTTGTTCGATCGGTGATGTGCAATAATGTGTCATTCTAAGCAAGATCTCTCCTCGACAACTTCTACGTCATGCGACACATCATAGGGATGGTGTGTAAAACAAAATCTGGCATGCGCGTGGCTCTTATCAATGTAGATCGACTAAAAGTTTTTGATAGGATTGATCACCAATACCTGATAGCTGTTCTCACAGCAGCCGGTTTCGGTCATATTTTTCTTCGGTTTCATTACTGCAATGTAGAGTAACACCAACTCGATGGTTCGATGAATGACCACCTAACGAAACTATTCGTTATTTTGCGCTCGGTTCGTCAATGTTGTCCCTTCTCATCTCTTCTTTATATACTGACACTTGAGCCGCTATTGCGAAAAGTAAAGACTTTGAAGAGCAGCCCATGCGAACTCGGACGCGGACGACATCATCGTCACATGATCGGCACAATTCTGAGGAAATATAGTGTCAAGACCAAAACAAAACAAAACAAAAAAAAAAGGAAAAACAATCAAGGTAAGTCAGTGAACCTGCAACTCTGTCCCTGGAGAGGTAATTCCATGCCGCCCAAGAGTGACGTGTGACATTGGACGGACGGACTCGTTAAATCGCTTGGGGATAGTTTGGTTCAGATTTTCAGTGGAAAAGAAATCGGACGAAATGACGAGCAGGATGGCCAATCTCGCCTAGAAATGGATTACGAGAAAGCTATCCATCTAATGCTGGACAGAAGTGGCGAAGGTATTCACCGCTTTCATCATATATTTCCGTTTGATTGTCGCGCCTCACGCCAGTTCACTCCTGGCTGGGCTGGAGCGACTATTCTGTTTTCTGTGGAAGGGACGCTTTGTGCTGTTCATGCTCTCTGTTGTCAATACTTGCTGAATAGGGATGTCGTGGCTGATGATGTGCTGACATACTCTGGGGCAGCGACTTCTCCAGCGTTTCCTTGTCGACGAAAAGGGCGGTCACCGTTTGTCAGACACGCTTCACCGCAGCTTGTCTCCTTGACTGAGCTGCAGTCCTGGATCAAGCGTTGACCGAAGCAGGATGCCTAGCACGCGAAAGGCCTTCAGTCGGACAATATTTCTGTGTTCTGTAGAAGCATAGAAGTGGGCAAGAGCGACGACGTTCTCTCGGAGACTATCAGGGTCGATGAGAATCAATTGGCTAGTCTGTCCAGAACGCGTAAGGATATTTTCTGCATTGATTTCATTCTGAAAACGATATAATTTCGCATCAACGTTCGATTTGCAAGACAAAATCCCTTGGCTTTTTGTTGTGTTGGCGTTAATTGTGGTGCTGGTGTTGGAGGTACAGTTTGCAAGAGTATCGAAGCGACAATTTAATTTTTTTGTCTTTCTTTTCTTCATTTTCATTTAAGCTTTTGTTTTCTTTCTCGATGCTATAGTTAAAGTTCTTTCCATTTTCCTTGTTATTGGTCGTCGTCGTTGCTGTTATTGTTGTTTTGGCCGGCAATGTTGGGGGATGCTTTGTTGTGACAGTGGAAAGGCAGAATCAAAAAAAGCTGTTTTCAAATCTCACTCACCTGATATTTCACCGAAAAATTGGACGCCATTCTTAATATATTTGAAGGAGTGACTAAATCCTACAAGATCTTTGATAGACAGTTAAGCTAAAAACAAAATGATTCTGTTAGCTCGCCCCCTTAGTAATGATGAAGACAACGACAGGAACAACAATAACAACAACAGCAGCAGTATCAGCGTGATCATTAATAATAAAAAAAAACAGTGGCTTGTTAAATAAATATAGGAGTACATTGTCAGGAGACAGCAGCTGCCGTTGTGTGTTATAAGATAAAGTAAACTACTAAAAGTCATTGATTTATGGAAGCTTGCAAGGACAAGAAAGAAACAAACTAATGATTTCTTTTTGTTGTTCAACAAGGAAGATTCATGCCTTTTGTTCATTCATTTATCTTTTGTTTTCTTACCAAGATCTTTTATTCAGATTTTTTTTGGCCTTATTTCGTTTGTCTGTGACCATTTAACTCTA
>NC_068981.1:73397657-73398687 GCF_001194135.2 Octopus bimaculoides | reverse complement strand
GTGTGTGTGTGTGTGTGTGTTTGTGTGTGCGTGTGTGTATGTGTGTGTGTGCGTGTATGTGTGTGCGTTTTTTTTTGCGTGTGTGTGTGTGTACATACGTATATATGTATATGTAATTAATCAAAAGACATACTGAGCATGTCTACCTTCTGGAAATAACAGTCAATTCTCCTGAATTATTTGCTCCGTATATTTATTCACATAAATTTGACATGGGAGATTCTTTCTTGTCTCGGGATTCACGGTCAAACGGCTGGGTGGAATTGCGCGAAAACTTACACAGATGTGTAGAATCGTCCGGTAATGATGCTGGGTATTGTATTTTTTTCTTAACTTCCATGGTTACCGAGATAATCTACTATAATAATACTCTTGTGTTTATAAATAAGGAAGGGGTGATAGATGAATAAAGAAGGAAGGGGTGATGTCATATTTTTTTCATAGCTTCCATGGTTACCGAGATAATCCACTATAATAATACTCTTGTGTTTATGAATGAGAAAGGAAGGGGCGATAGATGAATAAGGAAGGAAGGGGTGATGTCATAGTTGGTAGTGAGATGATGAAAGTTGTACGCTGAAAAAATAAATCAAACGGCGTATCAACTCTGTGTGGATATATGTGTGTGAATGTAAAAGGGGGGTATGTGTGTGTGTGTGTGTGTGTATGCATGTTTGTGTGCATCTGTGCGTGTGCGCGCGCAATGGAAGTGGGATGATTCATTTTTGTTCGCTTAGTATTTGGGTTTATTTTTTGATTTGGTTGAATCTTGGTTGTTTTTTCTTTTTTGTTGGGCAGTTATTTTTAGCGTTTTGGCAGAAAAAAAAGTCATTCTAAAATTGTTTTTTTAAAATAAGTGTGCCCAAACAAATCGAATGCTTACACAGAACAGGTTTTACAACCACATCATCCAAACCGACCGCGTAAAACCGTGTTTAGCTTCTAGTATATGCATACATACATACATACATACATACATGCATACAAATATATATGTTTACATACATATATATATATATATATATATATA
>NC_068981.1:73394155-73396480 GCF_001194135.2 Octopus bimaculoides | reverse complement strand
CTCTTCCTCTTCCTCCTCCTCTTCTTCCTCCTCACTGCACTTTGTCTTCCACATTATCGTCAATATCAACATCATCATCATCGTCGTCGTCGTCATCATCATCATCATCATCATCATCATCATCATCATCATCATCATCATCATCATTATCATCATCATCATCATCATCATCATCATCGTCGTCGTCGTCGTCGTCAGCGTTGTCCTCCTACAACTATGCTTCCACGAGTAGCACGTCCGTCCGACGAAATGCTTAGCAGCATCTATTCCGACTCATTACGTTTTGAGTTCAAATTCCACCAAGGTCGACTTTGCCGTTCATCCTTTCGGATGGATAAAATGAAGTGCCAATCAAATATCAGAGTTAAGAGGAAACTGGAAAAAGTGGAAATAATGCTCCGACAACATTCTACAATCATTTTACTTATGAGTAATTTATCTTTGCACCCCTAAGAACTCCTTTTACAGTCTTTTGAGCTTGTGGAAGGATACAGTTCTGTCCATGGAAAGCGTATATTCTGTCAGTTAATATGGATGTGAGGATCTTGTAGGTGGGGTTGAGGCATATCATTGGTCGATAGTTGTTGTTGTTATTATTATTATTATTATTATTATTATTATTATTATTATTATTATTATTATTATTATTATTGAGTGAGAGAGCAGTGCATGCCATCAAAGTGACACTGGGGTACAAATATACGAAGCCCAATATACCCATCATGACTACCCGTCTGATAAGGGTACACCAGGCACATGCATCCCAACCATATGTACGCGACATGGTGATATTATTATTATTACTAAGGCGGTGAGATGGCAAAATTATTAGCATGTCGGGCGAAAAGCTTGATGATATTTCGTCTCTCTTCACGTTGTGAGTTCAAATTCCACCGAGGTCGACTTTGCCTTTTATCCTCTCGGGATCGATAAATTAAATACCAGTGAAAAACTGGGGTCGATGTAATCGATTAGTCATCTCCCACCAAATTTCAGGCCTTGTGCCTTTAGTAGAAAGGATTATCATTAATCTGGCAGAATCATTAGCACTACGAACAAAATACTTGTCGGTATTTCTTTACGTTCCGTGTTCAAAATCCTTCGCGGTCAACCTTGCATTTCGGGGCTCGACGTCAATGAAATAAGTGCTAGTTGAGTGCTGGGGTCAATATAATCGATTTACACTCCTCCTGAACTTGCTGCCTTTGTGTCAAAATTTGGAATCAATTTTAAGGTGGCGAGCTGGCAAAATCGTTACTGCACCGGCAAAGTGCTTCGCAGTGTATCATCCATCTTTACGTTCTGATTTCAAATTCCGCTGCGGTTGGCTTTGCCTTTCATCCTTTCGGAGTAGATAAATTCAGTACCAGTTGAGCACTGGGGTCGATGTAATCGACTAATCCCTCCCCCAAAACTGGTAGCCCTGTGCCAAAATTTGAAAGCATTATTATTATTATCATTATTATTATATGTCTGACTTTTGCTTTGCATTTGTACAAGTTGGATCCAAGTCTCACCCAGAGACCTCAAGAGAGAACAAGTTAGAAGTTCATGTAGGTGTTATGCCTAGGGTACCATATATTTGGATTTGTACAGTTTTGTTCTAAGTGAATGTTTAAGAAACCATAAGAAAATTATGTGTTTGTTTTAAAATTTGGGATCACATAGACAGTATTTTACGTAGGATATGGGCAGTTCCCATGAGCACTATCTTTTGAACTTCAGCCATTTTGGGGTCTCCTGGTATCTGAGCTAGGTAGTAATCAGCCCGTTTCGCTGTCATTCCCAGGGCACCTATGACATTATTATTATTATTATTATTATTATTATTATTATTATTATTATTATCATCATCATCTTGCATGTCTTCATAAGCCTACCTGTCATCATTGTCATCACCATCATTCCACTTGCTCTTCCTTCTCTTGCATCATCTTTGAATTTCTTTCCTTAAGCAATCCTACCCTCAACAACATCATCTTCATCGTCGTCGTTGTCGCTGTCGCCATCACCATCGTCTGCACAAATCTTATTATGACCACCACCATACCTATTTTCCCCTTCATCATCATGAGAAATATAAGGCTCCGTATCAGTAAAGCGGATTAAAAGATTTTCTCAGACCCCTGAGGGTTGGAGGCAATTACACGTAATTGATTCCATTCTCATGGAACTTTCCGATCGATCCTATAGTCCTTGCTTGTATGTATTCTTGCAAGCACACTGATTTATATATTTATATCTATATCTGTAACAAGCGAACTATTGATATATGTACATGTAGATATGCGTGTGTGTATGTATGTGTAGGGTGGATGTACGCAT
>NC_068981.1:73384783-73391376 GCF_001194135.2 Octopus bimaculoides | reverse complement strand
TATATATATATATATATATATATATATATATATATATATATATATATATATATGTATGTATGTATTGGGTTATATTTTACTGAATCTTCACATATCGTTTCTTTTAGTCTCCCGATTGTAAACGACAGAAGATCGAAAATACGAAATCCACAAAGCAATTAATGAAGTGGAAATTGTAATGTACGGAATGCCCTGTGTTAATTTTTAAAAAATACTTGTAATTCTTTTTTTTCTTCAGGAAAAGAAAGCCTTGCAGCTTTGTTTACACTTAACTAAGTATCTATGTATGTGTATACACACACGTATACTACACCCATATACTTGTATAAAAATAAATGCCAAAACGAATTTCTGTGTGTCAGTGTGTCACACTTTGACCCTCCTCTCTCACTATTCAATCACATTTCTACTATTCCTCAGGATGGGGTGAAAGTAATAGTAATCATAGAGACGGTGAGGGCGGGAGTAGATTGACAGTTATGATGATAATGGGGTGATAGTAATAGTATAAGCTGTAGTTGTGATAGAGGCGGGGGCGACGGTGATGATGGTGGTGGTGGTGGTGATTGTGGTGGTGGTGGTGGTTGTGGTGGTGGTGGTGGTGGTGGTAGCCGAGTCAGTCAGAGATGACGGTGATAATAAGTGATGTTAAGGACAGTGGTAATGGTGGTGGAGAGGAAGGCGGCGAAATTAAACGTATTGATGGTGGTGGCGTGAGAAATCTGAATGGTGTGTGTATGATAGTTGTGGTGGTGATGGTGGTGGCACTGGTGATGGTGATGGTTGAAAACAATCAACAGAAGCGAGAGAGAGAGAGAGAGAGAGAGAGAGAGAGAAATATTAGACAGAAAAAATTGTACTGACCCCTGAATGGGAAGACAAAAAAATGTTTATCGTGCAGCTTTGCAATAAGTTTCAAGTCGACAAATTATATAATTGTTTTGATGAAAATTGTTTTATTGCTTGAAAAATATTGGTTAAGTTTAATAAAATCTAATAGTCACGCAATGCATGAAATGTCATTTTTGGGCCCAAGGCCCAACGAGGAGTCTTCCACAGAAGCTAGCTTAAAAGTCGCCCTGTCGGGCGGCCTTTAGGCTAGTGCATGCATACATACATACATACATACATACATACATACATACATTTACATGTGTGTGTGTGCCTGTGGGATGGGGTATACAGTGAGATAAATTAGAAACTTAGGAAATTCGGGCGAATATTTTAGTCAGCACTCCATGCGAAATCCTGGTGAACAGAATGTAATGAAAGGAAACCAAAATCCGTATTCTTTTAACCTACAAGGCTTCCTATATAAATTGTATATCCAAGAAAATTTCCCAGTTAAGCAGGTGATGCCTTTATCACCGAGTATAATATTAGGTCGTCAAGTCTGAAATTTGTTGTAAGGTATATGGTAAAATTTGACAGTTGCTCATTTTGCTCCATTATTATATTTTGACAATCTTTATTTTTTTGTTAGAAAGCTGACACATCGATTTCTTTATTCTAACTCATTTTGCGCTTTATAAAGTATTTATAAATCACTCTTTGCTATTTTTGTTCCGAAATGGACAAGTCGGAAATTCGTATAGTTTTGAAATATGAGTTCTTTCTTGGAAATACAGCATCACAGACAGCTCGTATTATTAATGGAACATTTCATTCTTTTATTACACAGCAGAGAGTATCAAATTGGTTTGCAAAATTTCGTTCTTGTAATTTTGACCTCATAAATGAGCAACGCTATCGACCAGAAACAAAGGTGGATAATGACGAACTGAAAGCCACTATCGAGTCAGATCCATCTCAAAGTGTTTGTGAATTATCGTTGTTGTTTGGTGTTAGCAAGCAAACAATATTGACTCACCGTGTTCAAATCGGTAAAGTGAAATAGTTGGATAATAGGTTCTACGTGAACTCAATGAAAATCAGAAGCAGTAACGTTTGGAAGCCTGCATTATGCTACTTTCTCGTCACAAAAATGAATCATTTTTTAATCGAATTGTAACATGTGATGAGAAATGGATCCAATACAACAACCGTAAACGTTCAGTACAATGGTTAGACAAAGGCGAGCCACCAAAATACAGTCCAAAAAGCAAAATTGGCGAAACTACAGGAGTTGGAGTTGGAAGTTCTCCATCATCCTCCATACTCACCTGATCTTTCCCCCACTGACTACCGCTTCTTCCAGAATTTGGATAACTTTTTGATAGGAAAAAAATTTAATTGCGACGATACTGTAAAACAGGTCTTCCAAGATCTTATTGACTTTAGATTGCCAGGCTTTTACAGTTTCGGGCTGGACATGCTACCCTTGAAATGGCAAAAGTGTATTGACAATATGGATGCATACTTTGATGAATAAAACTATTTCTTGTATTTATGAAACGTTAGCAAAGCTCTTTTTGCTTTTCTACAAATTTCATACTTGACGACCTAATAGTAAACGAACAACGGAATGGTGACGATGGTATTACATATTTTTATTAAACAGTTACGGTCGTTTCAAAAGGTAGCGGAACCATTTCAGTATTTCACACGTTGGTTTATGCATATAAAAATTATGTAAATCCATACAATAACCAATGAGCATAATACTAGGGAGAAATAGAAAAATATATTAATAACTTCTCGAAAAACTTAGGATTTTCTATCAGCTAACTTTCTACATGTAATATTGAAATTAAATACTGGAATTTATCATCCGTATGACAAACCCAATGAAAACTTACAATACTCTAATTACAATTCCAACCGTCCAAGTGCTGTAATTAAACCTATTATTAGAAGTATTTCATCAAGCCTTTCTCATAGCGAGGATATTTTCTCTCAGAAGCTTTAGTTAGAGCCTGATACATTGAAAAGATACATTATATTCCTGGGGACAGTACTGGGAAAATACCTAAAGACAGACGACTATACTCACGAGAACATAGTCTTATTGATAAATATCAAGGTAATATTAATTCTTGAAATAGTATCGTAATGTAATGATAGCATAATAATTTATTATTGTAATGATAAAAATATTGTATTTAATTACAATAATAATTAATTTTTGAAATAAATGTGAGAATGCTTTCCTTGTAGATGCATGTTCGTATGTTTTTACGCACAAAATAAGAGTTCAGCCAAGAAATGTGATGCGATAAAATCATTGAATAAAAAAAAAAATCATTCCTAAATAAGAGTCATTTCTATCAACTCCCTCCAGGGTCGATGCAATAAGAAAGACATATATTCTGTATATTCGCAGAAAAATCAATTAGTCATTGAGTCATTGTTACTTGCTATATTGTTATAAATATTCAAGGAAAATATTCTTTGCAATGAGCATGTTTATTCAACCAACCTAAGACCCTAGTTACTTAAACATTCTCTTTCTAAGATTTCATTAATAAACTGTTAACAGCGGGTTATTCTTCATTTTTATTAATAGCAAGTGGTGGAAAACATGATATTTTAATTTTCTTGTGACACATTCCTAGTGATAATAGCTGTTCAGTTTTCTCCGAGTCAGGTTTCTGTCAGACTATGATGTCATTGTAATTTAGAGGTAGTATCCATCTCAGCTATCTTTAATGTATTGTTAGGCAACTCATACATAGTGGTTTGGAAATACGT
The DNA here is from genome assembly GCF_001194135.2 of Octopus bimaculoides. Taxonomy (NCBI): domain Eukaryota; kingdom Metazoa; phylum Mollusca; class Cephalopoda; order Octopoda; family Octopodidae; genus Octopus; species Octopus bimaculoides. The sequence continues at coordinate 73,387,746 of NC_068981.1, read as the reverse complement.
TTCGAAATATGGCTTTATTAATTTAATCAAATTTCTTCTCGTAATTTATACAGGCCATATTCTTCTGAGTGGCCATTAAAGATATATGATGAATTTTAAGATAAGGGAAAAGAAAATGAAGCAACACTTGCCACTAATATATGTATTATATTCAATAAACGTCTCTGTCTATAGCCCTCCTCAGTTCATGTATTTCTTCTCTCATTAAGAACGCTCACATAATCTAATTTCTCGGTTATTAATTCACATTATATACCGAATAGTAACTGTTTGGTAATGGACCTATCACTATCGAGCAGCTACTGCTGTATACTACAGAGAAATCGCTCTTTGAATACTATGGTTTAGCTTCCACCTTTACTTTTTACTTGTTTCAGCCATCGGTCAGCGGCAATGCTGGGGCACCGCCTTGAAGGTTTTAGTCGAATAAATCGAGCCCTCAGTACTTATTTTTAAAGTCTGTAATTAATTATATCGTTCTCTTTTGCAGAATGACCAAGTTGTTGGGACGTAAACAAACCGACACTGATTTTCAGGCTGTGGGAGGAAGGGATGGCAAACATTGCTACAAAGACATGCATATATGCACACAGACACTGTTTAAATATTTAGTTTCACTTATGCTAAATTTCAATGACTTCCAGCCATGACATAGCTTCAATTGGCTTAACTTGCGTACAGACACTAAATGGAGACAAAGACACACACAGTGATAACATATCTTGACTACTGAAACAAGCTTTACTTACTTATTAAAATACATGAAACAATGAAGAAAAAATATTTTACCACCTTTTAATTCTGAATATTCTGAATATGTGCGTTGTTTCTTCTTTTTATTTTTCGAGTCCGCTGGACTCTATTCTACTGGAATCTATTCAGCTGGACTCTATTCTTGAAGTTATAAAAATGTAGAAATGTAGAGAAATAGTATACAATAATCCTTCGCCGTATCGCTGTTCACCTATCGCGGTTTATTATTTTTAGACTTAAGTTAGTTCCTCCGTGGTGTTGTTTTGCATTTATAATAAAATAAATAAACACATTATAAAAGTTATAGAAGAAAATATACAGTTCAGTATTGTTTCTACTTCGCGGATTTTCACCTATCGCGGAGTGCTTTGGAACGTAACACCCGCGATAGTCGAAGGATTACTGCAATACAGAGATGCAAGTGAAAAGACTTATGATACTATTCTTCTTCATTAAAAGGAAAGGTTAAGACTATTCTGTTGGTATTAAATTTTGGCACAAAGCCAGAATTTTGGGGGAAGGGGCTAAATCGACTAGATCTATCCCAGTGCTTAACTGGTACTTATTTTATCGACCCAAAACGATGAAAGGCAGAGATGACTTCAGTAGAATTTGAACTCAGAACGGGCAAAATGCTGCTAACGATTCTGCCAGCTCACCAAATATATTAAATAAGACATTATATATGCAAGATAAAAAAAGCTTTATCAGAACAAACTTCAGAGCAATGGGAAAAAAAGGATATTAGCAGAGGACAAATAAAACTGATTTTTTTATGTTTACCAAAAAGTGCTGAGGACAAGTTTGAACATATGTGAGCTTTATTTAGCAATGGACGTAGAAGCATTGCCTCACATGTTTGTTGAGAGGTTAACAGAACGAATTTCTAAGTAAATACACAAATAACATGGCTTAGTACTTAGGTAATAAGTTCGATTACCAGACCGGACTGTGTGTTATATCCTTGAGCTAGACACTTTATTTTCAAGTTGCTCCAGTTCACTCAGCTGTAGAAATGAGCTGCAACTTCACTGGCGCCAAGCTGTATCAAACTTTGCCTGTTCCTTGGATAAAATCGTTGGCGTTGGATAAAATCGTTGGCGTTGGATAACATCGGTGCCTGTTCCTTGGATAACATCAGTGGTGTATGTACAGGCGACTGTACATATGCCACAATCATACCCGGACTTGTGCCACGGAATATAACTTTCTAGGTGCAATCCCATGGTCATTCATAACTGAAGGAGGTCTTTACCTTTACATATGAATATATTTTTGTTTAAAAATGTAAATGACTTTTAGTTTCATAGAATGAAATCAAGATTATTGATATTAACTTTAGATAAGAAATACCAGTCATGGTTATGAAGCAAATTATAATGAAAAACTATATGACAGTAGTAACATCAATGCTGTGAGAATTTGGGAGGCCATATCTGTCGGTAGCAATAAAATATTCGTTTCAAATTTTGGCACGAGGCCAGCAGGTTTAGGAGAGAGGCTAATTCGATTAACTCGATGCCACTGTTCAATTGGCACTTATTTTATCGACCCAGAAAGGATGAAAAGCAAAGTCGACCTCTAAGGAATTTGAACTCAAAGCGTGAAGACGGACGAAATGCCGCTAAGCATTTTGCCCGGCGTGCTAACAATTCTGCCAGTTCACCGTCTTCGGCAACAGTAAAATATTGAGAATAAAAAGTAGTCAGTGAGCCTGTTGAGTGTTGGGGGTCAGTATCCAAGAAAACCACAGAAATGTTCATCAGAATGTCCTTATTAATCCATAATTAATGAAAACAAATCTTTAAACATTGAAGACTATTAACATATTTATCAATGGTTCTATCTGCTATAAAAATTTAAACCAACAGAGGAAAGTTATTTTTACACCACACCAAGTCATAGATATACGTCATAAAAATATGAAAAAATATATTATATACGCTAAGAAATATCAAGGTGCTCGTAGCAGAGAAAAAGCAAAAAAAAAAACAAAAAAAAAACAAAAAAAACAAGGAGGTTCCATCCATTAAGGCAGTGTTGTGTACCACAAACTCCAAAATGTACCGCAAACCTGGAAACATTGAATACCATAAGCGTCTGGAATGTGACTCTTCCTGATTTCCTTGTACTTCTTTTCAGTATGTTATATAAGAATAAATATGTTATAAATTGATTTGATACCTGGTGACTACCTGTTTATGCTTTCA
>NC_068981.1:73375536-73384648 GCF_001194135.2 Octopus bimaculoides | reverse complement strand
TATACAAGGTTATACACACAAGTTTTCTGTCTAATTGCAACACGTTTTCTATTTAATGAATGGGCCCTCGTGACCAATAAAAAGGATTCTAATCATTATTAAATCAATATAATATAATACTTCATACGCAATCTCACTATATTAATATCCTGTAGAGAATATTTCTTTTCAATGAGTTTGATTGGAAACTCTACACCAGAGCTAAAAGTTATTGTTAAAACTACTACTACTACTACTACTACTACTACTACTACTACTACTACTGATTGTTAGAAATAATTTTTATTATACTGTCTCTTAGTATGGCAGTGAGCTGACAGAATCGTAAGAGCGTTGTTAAAAATGCTGTATAGTTTTTATTCCGACTCCTTGCATCCTGAATTCAAATGTTCCTGATTTTAACGTTGCCTTTTCACCCGTTCGGAGTCGATAAAATAAAGTACCAGTTAAGTACTGTAGCTGATGATAACGACTAACCCAATAAACTTCAAAATTGTTGGCCTTGTTCCTAAATCGGAAACTATTACGCTCCCTTAGTAGCTAGGCTGGATGCCTAGTATATGTCGAATAACAGAAATGGGACTCGTGATAATTATGGTTTTCAGAGGATTTTAGGGACGTAAGTAAACAAAATTTAACAAGGGTTAAATCTGACGAAATTTCTCTGCTCTTCAGCGCCATTTACTTCACTAAAACAACCAAAACAGTGAAAGCAAATCAGCTGCATCTTCAATAAAGCTGGTAACTATATTAAAAGTAGGGAAGAAGTATCCAAGGCATTTCAATTTGCTTTGATGAATTTTCACGCCACGTTCGGTTTGCTCCTAAGTACTCTGCTACAGCCGCTGCATCTTCTTTGCGCTTCACCCTCCTGTCTTGCTGACTCCAATTTCATATCCAATTTCGTATTCTGAAAATTCCAGACATCTGAAAAAAAAAACCCATCAACGAAATAGGCACAGTAGCTGAAGCCAGCTCAACATGGTTATGGTTAATAAGAGACCGCAAGTGGAATCCTTCCGTAGGCGAAAAAAGACTAGTTCAGTCCTCACCGCCCCACTCGGGTGAAGCATACAGACTGTTTGTGACCCTGCGATATCTGCTTACAATACAGGTTTCCAGCATTGCAATAAATTTAAAAGAGCTTGCAAAATCTCTGAGTAGCTCCTGTAGTTTCTACGTAGGGAAAAGCATCTCTGATGTTTATTTCACTTATTTCACTTTCAGCGCAAAGATAGTGGAGGTTGTTAAGATCATAGCACTTTTAAAAATTAACAACAGTTAAGTAAATGAAACTTTGTAACACAAAAATTTCAGTTCGATCTAATCTATATTCTCGGCGTATTCTTTTGTGTACTCATTTAAATAAATAGCTTGGGTCATATAAAATACATTCCATGATGAAAGAATATTTCAGTGCATTGCTCAGTCATGGAATAATACTGGGCCTCCTTGGGAATAGGACCTCATAGAGAATATTCAAAAAGGTTATGTTTATAGATACTCCTTATTCAGTGTATATCGATAGCACTATGCTGAGAATATACACCATATATGCGATGGTTGCTTGTCAATAAATATATTTTATGGCAAATTGATGCTCGTACCACGATGACATTCGTCTCGATTTTAGAAATATGTTCCACAGCGAAATATTAACACCACTAGCCGCATTCAAAATTTGGTTGCTGCAGTAGAAATAAACTTGTAAAGATTGGCAATACTCAGCTGATACAAGAGACTGGACAGAAGGTATGTATTGATTTGAGACAATTGCCGGCGTTCACGACAACAGCTTATCGGTGTACATAATTGGGCACATAAAAATGATCACTTTTAGTAGTTTAGCAATATTTTTGCCTCCACCTTCGATGTTGATACCGTAGTGATGGATGTGTTGGAACAGACTCAACTATGTGATGTTAAAATGAAACACTTGAATGACGGTAATATTAAAAACACTCAAAGCACTAGAGTGAAGTTCATGCTCAGAACTGCAGTGTATGTCTATACGAACGTAACGTGCATCCTTATATTATACACAAAGACATGAGCTGAATAACTGATATAGTCATTCAACTCGCCAAAAACAGTAGCAAAATCTTCTCCGCCTCATACCCTTTCGTTTTAATAGAAGAGATTTATTCGATACTGTCATCCTAGAAGTTTAACAGTAAGACCCGGGTCATGTATATCGCGTACTGTTCCAGTATGCAATATGCCACAGGCCTTACTCGTACAAGACGAGACGGTCACGGATGGAAAGCTTATTGGTGTTCTCGACCAGCGTTGACCAAGGGCAAAAACAACAACAAAACAATACATTGCAGTAAAAATAGTCATTAAAATAGCTGAAATTTCTCAAAGAGTTTTTGGATATATCAATTCTAAAAAACTGTTTCTAAAATTATTAGAACCATAATTACTGTCATAGTAACAAGATCTCTTTTGACAAGACCCAAGGTCAATTTTTGCTTGAAGGGTTAACTGTATCTTTCAAGCTCCTAAGTTAGATAAGATAAAACCCATTAAGGTATTACTAGCAATTTAATTACCAATAACACATCCTTTTCTAATGGGCGTATTAAGCTGCTGAGGAAATTTTTATTCATTTATTGGAACTAATTTGAAAACTGATTTCGTCTCTCAGCTGAAAACTGATTTCAACTCACAGCTGAAGCAATTTCACCACAATTACATTGTTAGTTTCCTGAGAATAAACATAAATATTATATAATCTCATATTCCTCTTCTTTAAATATGGTAATATTGTGGTTTTGTAATAAACTATTATTTAATATTCGGTAGCAGGTATTTTAGGGAACCTGGTGAGAATCCTCTGAAGCGAATCCGACAAAAATATATGAATATCAAATCATGTTAATTATGCATGTTGTTTATATGTACACCGATATTCTTATCTGAGAAACTCTTATTTTTGATATAGGGTTTGTGATATCATTCAAATGATATGTCATATTTTAACCTCTTTCCTTTTATTTTCTATCTGACAGTCGCAGAATTTTTATTATTTGTAAAGCACGAAAATGCAAATCCACTTGAAGTTATATTTTTGGCAATTTATGCATAAGATACTCTCACCTATACACTCCACCCTTCATCTGCTGACGCGCACTTCACCGGTGAAAAGCATTTATGTTATCGATCCCAGTACTTACTTTTATCGATTTTGGAAACGTGAAATAAGCCTTAGTGAGATTTGAACTTAGAGTGTAAAGAAATCTAACCGGATTGCGCAAGTTAGGTTGTCTGTTCTGTCAACTCATTCACCACCCACTCATTGTTTATTATGCTAATCGATTTATTAATGTTTCTTTCTTTGAGGGCGGCGAGCTGGCAGAAACGTTAGCACGCCGGGCGAAATGCTTAGCTGTATTTCGTCTGTCTTTACGTTCTGAGTTCAAATTCCGCCGAGGTCGACTTCGCCTTTCATCCCTTCGGGGTCGATAAATTAAGTACCAGTTGCATACTGGGGTTGATCTAATCAACTGGTCCCCTCCCCCAAAATTTCTGGCCTTGTGCCTAGAGTAGAAAAGGATCTTTTGTCCGCCTGTACGTTCGACTTTACTACTTTTCACCCTTTCGGAGTCGATAAAATAGATACCAGTTAAACACTGGTGTTGATGTAATCGTCTTAACCCCTCCCCCAAAAATTGCTGGCCTTGTGTCAAAATCTGAAACCAATATTTGTTTCTTTGTCAGTCAGGCTGTTTTATTTTTGTTTGCTGAACGCTTTCGAGCTTCGTTCTATTTTCAGAACGCTTTAAATTTTATTTTAAAGAAGACAGATAATCAATTTTTCCTGATTCGTTGTGTTCTCGACGCAGCAATGTTCTCGTGGACAAGTCAGTCTACGAGTTAGACAATACATCTCATTAAGCCTCTGCCGACAGTTTTATTACGAACGATCCTCAGACATGCTTAAAGACATTATTATTATTATTGTGTTTGAAAAAATAATAATTTAAAAGAAATTGTAAACCTCCACATCAATTCCGTCTAATAAATTCATGACAAAGGCAAAAACCGCAGCTGGTGAGGAAAAGCTGTAATGGTAGCTTAAGGTTACATGTTGACACTGCATAATAGTGTAGCTGTTTGTCTTTTTGAAACGTAATGAAATATCACGAAGTCCTTATTAAAAATAAAATACGTTCACTTTAAAAAGAGCTGAAGAGAATACACTGACTTCGCGAAACACAATGAACACCGTAAATAAGCGATAAAATCTGCGAGGCAATGCGGCTTCAATTCTTGGTTGTGAGTGACCGGCTAACTTGTGTTTCGAGCATAAGTATGAACATTACAAGCGATTCAACAATCTATTTCTACGTGTTTGTCTGTAGCTTGCTGGACGTGCTGTTATGGCAAAGAGAGGGAGAGAGAGAGAGAGATTATGTACTTCAGGGGAGAGAATCACTTGTTTTGTTTGTAGATTTTAAGTTGGAAAGTATTTTTTTTCTCTCGGTGGAAGGCAAGGAACGAGAAGAACACCTATATTTCATCATAAGATCTATTATTATTCATCCGTGTATGGTCCCATTTCGGCTTTATTAAGCTTCATCAGCACAGATTAATTCGAGTCATTAATTCTTTTTCTTATAATTTTGAAGTACTCTTGTATAAAACTATTGATTCCCTTGGTTCAAAGTCACAATTAAATTCTCATTGTCTATGGGAGACTAAAAAGTGATTCTTGAATCAGTTATTGCTCAATGTTTTTTTTTAGTTTAAATTTCACTTTATATCGTACTCAAAATACTTTCCATCAATTCCTTGCTCATCATTTGTAGAAGTGGTATATTTATTGATCCATCCATTTATTGACTGAAATTCAATAGAAACTTGATTATGCTCAGCTAGACTTTTAGCTTGCTGTTATACTTTGTCTAGGTGTGTTCTATTACAGATCATTCTTTTCAACCTTTTGTCATCGTATACCATCTCTGTCATATCACAATCTATTGTCTTAAAAAAAGGGTACATTGGTAATGTGATCCTAGATACACTGTATCTGTAAAATACTATCTGTAAAATAAAAAAGATAGTTTGTCACACGTGACTGACATTTTTATTCTAAATCTGATCGATCAAGGACGTCACACACACACATATACATGTATGTATGTACAAACACACACACACACACACACACACACACACACACACACACATATATATATATATATACAGAGAAAGAGAGAGAGAGAGAGAGAGAGAGAGAGAGAGAGAGAAGCTAAAGTTGTTATTTGTTTTGTTAGTAATATAACAGGACAGAATTATTCATAAAAAGTAAATAATATTCCGTATACTTTTACTGGTTTCAGCAAGGATGTTGTGGCCATGCTGAGACAATTAAATAACTATTTATTACGCTGCCACTCGGCCACCAACTTATGTAAAAAGAGCTGAGGTCAGTGATTATTATCAACTGTAGCTGACAGATGTTCAGAACTATTTTTCCCAATAATATATCTTCAGACCTGCTGTGTTGGACGTTGTTAGCATTAATGGCACGCTGAACAGAAAAAAAAATCTGTACATTTGAATCGAACGATCTGTTAAAATATGTAGTCTATGTAATTCCTGACAAATCTATTTCATTTATGCTAGCTCTATATATGAGTACAGTGTACAAGAAATTACAATCAGCAGAGAACTATAAACGGCCATAGAAAAACATGATAATTATACCAATATGCAAAAGACTGTGTTGCAATCCCTGCATGCAATATAATGTGAAAGAATACATTGTTCTGTAAAAGAAAAAGCCTCCAACACGAGCAAAACCTATTTCTTTGTATTCACTGGGATATCAAAACCAATTCAGAATGATTTGTGCGACTAAGATGCAAATGTTCAAGATATCCTCCACTCAAAATTTAAATTATTGTTAGCATATTAAATGAAGCTCATTTCAAAAAGCTAATTTGGAAAATACAGGAAGCAGAGGGAGAAATAGTGATGGATAAAAAATCTCTATGAAATACAAGTAGGAGGTAAAGTACAGGGTTAGAAAACAAGATTGATGTAATTAAACAATTCCCGAATGTTGTTGAATAATGAATCAATACATTTATTTTCTACTTAGGAGGCGACGACTGAAGGAGCTCTTGGCGAATTGAATCTACAATAATATTTCTATTCTCGGTTGTATCCATTTTACTTCACTTACATTGTTAATGCCCACGAGAAAGGGAATTTACGACGTAAGTGGAAATGAAATTCCGCTATAAAGCTAAAGCGTTGTGTATAGTCAATAGAAATCAATAATGAGCATTACCATCTGCTGTAAAATATCTAATTATATTTTATGCATTCGTTAAGAATACATAAATGCTTCAGTTGCACGCTCAAACATTCGACATATAACTGGACGACAGTTGTAGAAATCTTATAACGCTTTGTATAATGATTTTCCTACTTCCTCGATGCAGACTTTTCTAATGATTTCCTTATCTAGTAACATGCAAATCAGTTTGAATGCCTCATCAAATACAAAGTGAAAGTCAAATGAAATGATAATTATTCACATGTAATTAAACGTTGTTGTTCACATATCACCTGCTTGATGATATAAGAATATATGCCATATGATTGATAGTATAGCTGTTGTTGTTGACGTGGCTATTCCTTTTATGCTTATTCTTGTTTTAAGTGGTCGTTTCTGTTAAAGTAGCACTGTTAACAGAGATTATAATGACTAATACTGATCTACGACCCCTGTGTATCAAATATATATTTGAATGATCTAAATTTATACACTGTTAATAGATTCATTAGTTCTCTTAATGTAGGAGGTCCAAACTTTATCAATCGCAAGATTCAAATTCAGGGCATATTATCAAATTATTTGTTGAATCAAAAGCTTAAGGTCAAAGGCCCACAGTCTCGCTTTTTATCAGACTTCTATATGATGTAGAACTAAAAAGCATCAAATTACCAATAGACACCTCTCTCTTTTGCATGTTTGTCTATCATAAATTTCAGGAACGAAAACTTTTGCGCATGTCGTTGAAATCTGTCGAAACGCGACACTAAAATCTAGTAAAATGCACTCCCAACTATATAATTAACAGAAACTCCCAATCATATTTACTTACAGTTATGTTGATTGTTTCCTTAAGTAAAGTATCGTTACTAGAAATACAACTCAATATTAGTGACGAAATTAAAAGCCCATGTATGCCAATATTACATGAATTCGAATTATCTACTCTGACTCACCGTTAATAACTAAATTTGAAAATAAATGTTTAATGCGACGAGCGAAAATTCAAAATTCTGAATTCAAAGGTTGCAACTCATATTCAGTTCCTGATAAATTAAAGGCCTTGTGCTTAGTCAGATTTACGAGATAAATAAAAAGAAAGAACAAGAGTAACTAGAGTTTGTATAAAACGATATATTTGGACGTGAAAGATAATTAAAGTTGATATTTTTATCTTTTTATTTCAAGGATGTTATACGTGGATATTATACTTGTGTGTAAAGTCAATAAATAAAAGTTATTCATCATCTGTTTCTGTCTTGCTTATCGTTATTATTTATCACTTCGTTCATTACAATTTTCCTTCCTTGTAACAGACATTCTTCTTTTCTCTCTTTCACCCCTTTTCATTATTACACCAGTCTTCTCTCGAGAAAATATGGCTGTGTATTTGCCAACAGTGGTATCGTTCTAAAAGCGGATGATCATAAATTGTTATATGGTCATAAAAATAAATAGTCAGTAATTTATCAAGTAATTTATCGAGGACTTTAATATCATTGGTCTGAGACTGCATCCATGGAATACACAGTTTATAGCATGGCGTGTTAAAAGGCAGAGTTAACTAGTTAGAGATGCCAGGAAAATCTATGAAATATCAGTTACCATGAACCAAGAGTAGAAAAGGCAATAATGGAAAACAAGAAATGGAAAACTGAGACGTAAAAAGAAGGAATCTATAAGGTTTCTGGCAGATGCGTAATAACTGACGTAAGCAACCTCATGTTCATTTAAATTTTTGCAATTATATTTAATTAAAAGATATGCTTCTATTCTCGTTTTAAAAAAAGGTTCTCGTACTCTCAGTCATAAAAAGACTTGAATGGACCAACAAAAACAATACGATATTTTGTTAATACATCGGGACGTCTTCCTATTGTATACACAGATTTAGTTTTGTAATGAGAATGTATGACTATGTGTGTTAACTACAGTCATCATTCGTTATCGAGAACTTGGTAGCAATATACCATGCTTTCGCAAATTATTTTAGGTGCACATGTAACCATAGACAACCCCTCGAACATCCTATCCTTGAAGTAGTGGAACGTCCAGATCCATATTATGACGAGTGGAGGAGGTGAAAAGTGCTCCTTTATTTATCGACTAACAGAGATACCCGGCCTTGCTCAGGATTAAAATGGCATAGATTTTTATTGCTTTACTTGTTTCAGTTATGTGACTGCACCATGGTGGATTACCGTCGTTGGTCGAAGAAATCAACCACAGGATTTATTCTTTGTAAGCCTAGTACTCATTCGGTCAGTGTCTTTTACCAAACCTTTAAGTTACAGGAACGTAAACATAGCAACATCAGTTGTCAAGGAATGGTTGGGTACAAACACAAGACACAGGCACACACAAACACAAATATACACATATATACGACAGTCTTCTTTCAGTTTCCTAGTACGAAATCCACTCACAAGATTTTGGTCAGCCTGCGGCTATAGTAAGCATATATATATTTAAAATACAGAGATGCCTTTAATAGGACATCTAACCCGCTAGAAAGAGCAGCAAAAAGCTCTATAACACAAAATTAGGGATAATTTCGAAAGGGAATGAAAAATAAAAACATTTACCAATCTATTTTCCGTACCATGGTTTCAAGCTATTTTAGCAAAATAAAATATTTTGCAAGGTAAGCTATCTTCAGCGGAATAACCTAGATATAACATATAAACACGAAGCACTACATAGAAAACATGACTTATGCTTAATTTTTCAAAATTTACTGCGCATGTGCAGTTTACCTAATCGGCAGCAAATACAAAAAAATGCCGAATTTCTTTCAGAAATTTGCTGCCGATAAGGTAA
>NC_068981.1:73373323-73374914 GCF_001194135.2 Octopus bimaculoides | reverse complement strand
ATATATATATATATATATACGATTTGTTGCATAATTCAGTTTGGTAAAAAAAAACTGCTCACATTGATAAGTCGTCGAAAATTGAGATGCGAATTTCAAGGCATTTTTATGTAAAGCAGGGAATTTCTCTGGATTGATGAATTTGTAGAAGTTCTATAAAGACAGATTATTATATTTCGATTTTATTAAGTTATCTGACTGCAACTCAATTAATTCTAATTGTAAGGAATCCGGAGTCTTCTCAGGACACATATCAAAAGGTGTTTCAAAAACTCGTAGATCGATTTTGTTATCTTGTATTTTTTCAAATCAACTTTCAAATTTCTTCAAAAGACTTTCACACTCGGTAGAGTATTCCTTTGTTGATTCGTGATTTTGTTCCCTCAATTTGGGAAAATGTGTGAAACACTTTCTTTTCAATTGCGTGACAAATAAATGAAGCATCGATTCAAAGCTTTTGATATGAGGAAGCAAACTGGTTATTAGCTGATACTGGAGACTTGTAGTTTCAAGTTCAAATTATTTGAATGGCTAGTTATATCTACTAAAAATGTTAAATCACTTTGAAACCTTTTATCTTCCAGTCTACAATAGGAACGCCTTTAATATCCATAAAGATTTTCACTTCTTCCTTCAGTTCATAAAATCGCTTAAGCATCTGGGCCTTAGTCACCTAACTTCACAACGGTACAATAACCGCGCCCCCCCCCACCATATTATGCTTCAAGATCTTTCAAAAATTCTTTAAGTTCCCTATCATTCAACTCTTTGTTTGTTTGTTTTTTATTAAATTAACGGCCTTAGTTACAACTTCATTACATTGCCCATCTTGAGAGATTTTGCACATAAACTTTTCATACGAATAAAGCAGTGACACATAATGAAAGTTTTCGGATCCAAAAGACGCTTCTTCAATTTATTCTTAATCAGAGCTACGAACCCTTTTCACAACCTACCATAGATGGAGCACCATCTGTTGCTAGACCACTCATTTTTTTCATACGGTAAATCAAAATCCTTTAAGGCTGAGTCGACGATTTGCAATAAATCTTCACCTCTAGTTGTTCCATGCATTAATTTCAAGACAAGAAATGTTTCCCGAATGTTGAGTTTTTGCAGTTATTCCACATATAAATATTGCCATCTGACAAGTATTAAACAGATCAGTTGTCTCATCTCTCTCTCTCTCTCTATAAAATTCTTTGTCTGTCTGTCAGTTTCCTATGCATTCTCAAATGGCTCCACCAAATCAAATCAAATTTTACCAGGTATTACATCCCGCAAGTGTCAACATGTAATTTTTATTTTCATTTGGATTAAAACAATATAACAGTTACTCGAAAATAATCTTTCTATAGTAAAGGACATTTTATACCACTACCACCACCACCACCACCACAACAACAACAACAACACATTTTGTAAATGAGTGTATATGTTTGTGAGAGTGTGGGTGTTTGGGCGTTAGGTATATATATGTGAGAAGGTATGTGTGTGTGTATGAGTGTATGTGTATAAGTGTGCAAGCTTCTTACCACACGGCCACGCCTGCGCATATATATATATATATATATATATATATATATATATA
>NC_068981.1:73371575-73372628 GCF_001194135.2 Octopus bimaculoides | reverse complement strand
TATATATATATATACATATATGTATTTACTGAATAAAGATTTATATATATATATATGTATATATATATATATATATATATATATATAAATGCGCACATACATATACCAGGATTTTCAACTCTAATATATACCTTGCTTCTATACAACACCGACACCCACTACATATTTGATTGTAATAATGGAATAATCAGATGTGCTTCGAGAGGAAGCAACCGAGATTTTACCCTACCTACCTACCTACCTACCTACCTACCTATACATACATACATACATACATACATATACATACGTGTGTGTATGGTGGGGGATGTATGCATAGGTGCAAGCGTGACAGTGTGCTAAGAAACTTATTTTCCAATCACATGGGCCCTAGTTCAGTGGCACCTTGGGCAAGTGTCTTCTACTTTAGCCTCGGGCCAACCAAGGCCTCGTGAATGGATTTTGTAGGCGGAAATTGAAAGAAGCCCGTCGTGTATATATATATATATATATATATATATATATATATTTATGTGGGTGTGTCTGTGTTTGTCCCCCACCAACGCTTGACAACAGGTGTTGGTGTGTTTATGTTTCCGTAACCTACCGGTTCGGCAAGAGACCGACAGAATGAGTACTAGGCTTGTAAAAATTAAGTTCTAGGGTTGATATATTCTTCAATTCGGTGCCCCAGTATGAAAGCTGTCAACTGATTGAAATAATATATATATATATATATATAGATAGATAGATAGATAGATAGATAGATAGATAGATAGATAGATAGATAGATAGATAGATAGATAGATAGATAGATGAAATTTGTACACAAGCAAAAAACGATGACAGGTGTATGAACAACAAGCAAGTGTATTAGTTTGACGCTCGGGAAAAAGAAACAGACTTTCATGTTTCGAGCCAATGCTCTTCACCAGAAAGGTATATGAGAAACTAAGCAGAGAATGAAAAAAAACTTGTAGATTTCAGCGGTCCAACATACCGAATACATACATACATACATACATACATACATACATACATACATATATATATATATATATATATATATATATA
>NC_068981.1:73368791-73371084 GCF_001194135.2 Octopus bimaculoides | reverse complement strand
TATATAGACGGTTTAGATATAGATTCAAGATATATATATATATATATATATATATATATATAAAGTATATGAGAGTTTAGTTCACTGATTATTTAAACCAATATGTACCCAACGTAAATGCTAATTGGTCATCCGTTAGCTTCCAAGCTCACAGTTGAGGCTGGAGCTAGGGGGCCGTAGTAGGTTCCCGAGTCAGCAGGTACATATTAAAAGAAAAGGAAAATAAAACCAAGGCAGGACATGTATCTCGGGTCATTTAGAACATTTAATTAGAGTAAAGTGAATCAAAAATGGAGAAGTAGACGTAATTAAAGTCTTACAGCTGTTTCTGGGATATCCCAGGTGATAGGTCGACATTTCCATACACTTGGTATTCCGTCATCTGAGACAAGGTGTGAATGCAGGTAAGTCCCAGAAAGAGAATTCACAGTAACTTTCCTCCATACACACTGTTTCTGATGACGCAATACCCAGTGTATGGAGATGTTGATCCATCACCTGGGATATCCCAGAAACAACTGTAAGACTTTAATTACTTCTACTTCTCCATTTTTGATTCACCTTACTCTAATTAAATATTCTAAATGACCTGATATACTCATTTTACCTTGGTTTTGTTTTCCATTTCCCTTAATATATATCAATATGTATATCTATCCATATATAGAGAGAGGGAAAGAGAGAGAAAGAGGGAGAAAGAGAGAAAGCGAGAGAGGTAGAAGAATAGATGTTTTCATGAACACACACATATGTGTATATTTATTTATTTATTTATTTATTATTTAATGACATCAGTTGATATAAATGACGAATCAACTTGCTCCTGAAGAAATTGAACTTAGAATGTGGTTGTAAATAAAGGAAGCAACCTTGAAATTAAAGCAAAACTAAATAGAGTCCACAAGGAAAAGGAAATTAAAAGAAAGAAATTAAATGACGCTTATTTGTTCTTAAGTAGGCTTTGCTATTTTTGTTTATTTGTGGGATGTGCAAATATAGGAGAATTAAACAAAATAATAGAGAGAAATTGAGCAAAACGAAAAGGAGCGATTTACAGAAATATGATAGTAATAATTTGTATCAGGGACAAACTTAATACTTTTTCATTTAATGAAATCCAAACAGTTATGTAATGTAGCCATGAAAAATGCGAGACGTTATTAAGAATTTTGTTGATTTTTTCAAATATATTTATTCTGAAAGGCGAGAAGCACCAACATTATAAAATGAAAATTGTCAATGATTCGATTGTTTGAAACAAATTTTCGTTTTAGAGAAAAAAGAGCTATTCAGAAAGGAAATTTACGTTTGCTTCAGACATCATGGCGGAAAAGGACATTATGATGTTTGCAGAATAGCTACCACACACAGTTTTGAAACATAATCAACTGCAAATCATTCCAACTCATTCCTGCCTGTTACACATACATACATACATACATACATACATACATATACACACATACATACATACATACATACATACACACACATACATACATACATACATACATACATACATACATACATATAGGCGCAGGCGTGGCTGTGTGGTAAGAAGCTTACTTCCCAACCACATAGCTCTGGGTTTAGTTCTACTGCGTGGCACCTTGGGCAAGTGTCTTCTACTGTACCCTCGGGTTGATCAAATCCTCATAAGTGGACTTGGTACACGGAAACCGAAAGAAGCTCGTCGTATTTATATATATATGCGTATGTCTGTGTGTATATGTGTGTATATGTGTATGCATGCCTGTATGTATGTATGTATGTATGAGTAACAACACAAACGGAAGGAAAAGAATAATAGATGGATAGTCGGACAACGTGAGACGTTCCAACTGGTAGACAAAAATTCAAAGAATGGTGGACAAGATGCAAACTCATGAAAAGAACAAAACATAAATAAGTTGTGCACAGTGAATTGTCCGTCGCAAAAAAATAAAGAAAGAAAAAAGGAAACGGAAACGTGGTAGACTGATGAACTCTATTAATGTAGAATGAAAAGTAAATAAACAAAAACAACCAGAAAAAAAGGAACGTGTATATATATATATATATATATATATATATATATATATATTCTTCTATTCTTTTATTTGCTTCAGTCTTCAGTCGAACAAAGTGGCCCTTAAACATTTTCTTTGTAAGCCTAGTACTTATTCTATCGGACTCTTTTTACGAAACGCTAAGTTATGGGGATGTAAACACACCAACATGGGTTGTCAAGCGATGATGGGGGACAAATGAAGATATACAAACACACACACACACACACACACACACACACACA
>NC_068981.1:73367799-73368564 GCF_001194135.2 Octopus bimaculoides | reverse complement strand
ACACACACACACACACACACACACACACACACACATATATATATATATATATATGATGGGCTTCTTTCAGTTTCCATCTACCAAATCCTCTCGCAAGGCTTTGGTTAGCCCAAGGCTATAGCAGAATACATTTGCCCAAGGCGCCACACAGTGGGACTGTACCCGGAACCATGTGGTTGGTAAGGAAGCTACTTACCAGCCACTCCTGCACCTACACACACACACACACACACACGCACACACAAGCACACAAGCACACACACACACAAACACACAAACACATATAGATATATATATATATATGTATATGTATAAGTATGTGTATGTGTATATATATATATATATATATATATATATATATATATATACATATATAGGTTTATGGATTTATATTGCAAAATTTCTGATGTGAAGTAGTCGTGTATTGAAACAGATATTGTTGTATTATGAGATGGTCGTTTTTTTTTTGTTTGCCAAGTAAATATACGCACTATATTTTCGTCCTTGACTCGTTTATTACTGTTCTTATTCTAACTCATGTCTATTGTCAGGAAATCTTTCGTCACACATCTGTGACCTCCTCAGCGACACATTCCGTCGTTGTGTGTAATCTTGCTCTGTTTATTCCATTCTCATTAGAATAAGAACAGTAATAAACGAGTGATGTCTGTGTATTTTGCAATAAAGAAATGACCAACCCGAAATATAACAATATATTTGTGTGCATATGTATATATATATATATATATATATATATATATATAT
>NC_068981.1:73358405-73366975 GCF_001194135.2 Octopus bimaculoides | reverse complement strand
ATATATGTATACATATATATATATATACATATATACATGCATATATATATCTTTATATATATATACATACGAAAGATTTCCTGACAATAGACATGAGTTAGAATAAGAACAGTAATAAACGAGTCAAGGACGAACATATAGTGCGTATATTTACTTGGCAAACAAAAAAAAACGACCATATATATATATATATAAGGAGAATATTATTCAGCTGCATCAATTCTGAAGCCTACAGGCGAATGTGTTGTGTGTTAATTAGATTTATTTGTTATTCCATGATCAGCTGACTTCATCTTGAAGCATTATATGATGGGAGTGTGGAAAACCATTCCTGACAAAGCCATGCAAACGAGATATCGAATCTTCTTCGCCAGGGGTTTAGAACAAACATTCTGTCCTTGCGACTGTGGCCTTCCCCCCTCTCTGTCTCTCTGTACTGACACATACACACACAAACATATTTATACATACATACATATATGGATATATGTATGCATGTTATGCATACATCTATATTTATATATATATATATGGATGTATTTATGTATATATGCATATGTAGATTTGTGTAGAGGGAAAGACAGAGAGGGCTAATACACACTCATGTACGCATACACCTATGCAGAAGCACGCGCACGCGCACGCACGCACAGGCACACACACGCACACAGACACATACATATACACACAAGCAATATAGAAAGGTTTCTTTCGAAAGTTTCTCCTGAAATTAAATAGTATTTTACCAATAGATCTGTTCAACCAGCGAGTGGACTATCAAGATTTTGGTGTCAACCTGTGAATATGGTTCATGGTGGCATCGATAAGTTGATAAGGTGGCAGACACTGATGGCAATAAGCCAAGGCACTTGGCCAAGGTAAGAATCGATCGGTCTGTATGGACGGAAGAGTCGGTTAGCGATTTAGCTTGCGACCAATAAAACGATTGATTGCAAAATAAAGTAAATCGCTTATTTCAATGCATGAAAGATGTAAACTTCCTTCTATAAATAATAAGTAAATAATATACAGAAACTTTTACATGAAACTTAAAGTACGAAAACCTATCCAACGGTCAGCCGCTTCGCTGACATGAAAGCGCGTGGCCTTCTTAACCACTCATGATCATAAGGTCGTGGTTTCTATTCTTGAAGCTGGCAAGCACTTCATTTCAAGTGGCATTAGCTTACTTAGTTTTAATGAGTACTAACCAAGTACTAGTGCATCTCTCTTTCAGTAGGTGTCATATCCTGAGTCAAATATTAGAGGGCTGAAAATTGTTTATGACTACTCGCCATGACATGGACACCTAAAACAATTTTCAAAAGCATGGTATATTCTACCAAGCAAGGGTTGCCATCTTACTGCTTTTCACACTAAATTTTATGCCTTTTTACTATTTTCACTGCGAAAATCCATCGAGTTACATGTCCTCGTAATTTTAGTGATTTTTATTATAATTTAGTACTAAATCAGAATGTATTTCGGAATTTACAGTCCAAAATTCATGCAAAAAATGTTATGACAATAAAAATTACGTTTTTCTAAAATTAGGTCTTTTGAAAGCAAATCGTTTCTAAAGTTCAACGAGTTAAGAAAAAACAGGAAATAGAAACACAAGACCCTGCTAAATTACTGAATAATCTTCAGCATATCGTTGATTCACTCAGTTTAATAATTATAAAGCCAGGTAAGAAGCTAAATGACAATTATTCTGTGAAAGATTATTTAGATCGGAAGCCAAGTCTTCGCTATGAACGTGAGAAGGAAATCGCAGAGTATAAACATTTACTAAGCAAGGAGAAAATGAGATAAGCGGTTGATGCGTTAAATTTATAGAGGAATTTTGTAAGCAAATTAAACAGCGTCTTTCAGATAATTTTCGTCTTTTACAGTCAATGAGTTATTTTCGTGTAAAAATATCTCAGACCAATAAAACCTGGAATAATAGACTTGGCAAAGCATTTTAGTGAAGTTTCAGAAATTCTGACAAAAACTGATTTTAAAGTATCGTCCTATAGGGAAACGACTGGGAAAAATCTATTTGAACATTTGTCAAAGTTAGCTTTAATACTTCTCCCTTTACTGTATGCAACTGCTGATGTGGAGTGAGTATTTAGCCACGTGAAGTTTTTGAAATCAAATGAACGTAAGCGTCAACCATAGAAACACAAAACATTTTGGACATCAAATATGGCCTTGAACGAAGAAGTAAATGTTGTTATGATTATATACTACATAGCAAACATTTAAAGAAAATTTGATCCGTGGATGCTTGAAAACCATGCGAAGCTGCAAATTCAACATCAAAAGAAATTGATTGGGAAATCTTCAAATATATTATGAAGTAAAAATAATAACCTTAACACAACAAAATCTCGCATCAAAATCTCACAAAAAAAAAAGAAAAGAAAAAGGAATGCAGCTTCAATAACGGACAGTCAGAATCAAAATCCATTGATACGGTCGCAAATGCAACGACGAAAAAGCTGTCTGGAATAGATAAATAAGTGGAAATTGAACCGGAGACTGTCATATTAAGGCACTATGGTTCTCCCAAGACACAACTTTAATTTCACTTCAATGCAATTAGAATTGAAATTTTTAACATAAATCTTTTGACAAGAACACCTATTTATGTGATTTTTTTGTTTAGGTGCTTTTTTTTTTGTTTTGTACTTTTGACTTTTATATAATGTACTTTTTAGTGACTTTTAGCTATCGAAAAAATAGTGTTTTTTAAAACTTTGATTTAGCAACCACTTACCGAGCTATATTCTCTCACGATTGGCCGCTAGCTATGTTGCATTGTACATATCTTACGTAGAGATGAAATAGCCCAATAAGGAAATTTTGCGATATTTGGTGGAAAGTGTTAAGTAATGCTAGATTTTTGAACAACCGGTATTTCATTTTGAGTGACCTTTCTTGACAAGTGACCATTCACAAACGGATAAAATATATTTTCTGGGAAAATTGCGTACAATAAATTATTCTTACAAACTTCGAGCATAATGGACGTTGCCAGGCTGCAATTTTTCTATTCTGAGGTCATTTACAAAGGACAAAGTTAGATGTTTTAGAGCTAACGAGAAAGACTTTGAGTGGTCGCCCTATTTACTAGAAATGGACATGGCAGTCAACTCAAAATATATTCTACTGTCTTAGATACGATCTATTAGATAATATGGTCCTCGGTTCTCTATGTAGAGGAGAAAACTGGATGGTCATGTTTGGGATGTCTTGTTTATGAAGCTAATAGGTATCTGCAGATGAAACTCTTCAAATGTTCTACAATGGTACAGATTCTTCTGGCTAAGCAGTATGGGATGTTACGTTTTGTATGCGGTGGGTGGCAAGATTTAAAATTCAGGTATTGATGTACTTGCATAGCAAGTGACTTGATCTGAGATCGTGTGCTGCAGCAAAATCAATTGCAGCGTGGAAAATGTTTGTAAGCCATTCAAGAAACACAAAAACCGTTAGTTTCACGGTCCCGATGTATCTACGTAACGATATAAAAAGGAGGGTTAGTTTTAGGGTTAGTTAGGTTTAGGGTGTCATTACACGTCAACACAGCGTACATTTAAAATGTTTTGTACGTAACATCTGTATTTAAATAGTACCGTTAAGGGACCTCTGTATATAAGTATTGACAGCTTCACTTCAACATTAAAATTTCATTTGTGTCAAAATATTTTCGTCGCTTTGAAACCGCGACCTGTTCATTGACAAAGCATCACAAAAGTGATGCAGCACGAGGTTTTGTCAGTGAACAGCACACACACACGTGTATGTGAATCTATGTGTGTACGCGAGTGCGTATTAGTGTGAGTGTGTGTGTGTGTGTGTGTGTGTGCGTGTGTGTGTGTGTGTGTGTGTGTGTGTGTGTGTGTGTGTGTGCTGTCTTTGTGTGCCTGTGCTTGTCACCCCACCATCGCTTGACCACCGATGTTGGTGTGTTTACGTACCCGCAACTTAGCGGCTCGGCAAAAGCGACCGATAGAATAAGTACTAAGCTAACAAAGAATAAGTCTTGGAGTCGATTTGGTGCTCCAGCATGATCACAATCAAATGACTGAAACAAGTAAAAGAATAAAAACTATTGTTTATGCTCAGTTTGGTGAATGACCATGTCTGATCTTTCTCTTACCGTATTTTCTGGCTTACAAGTCGGTGCTGTTTATCGCGTAAACATGTAGTTGGGACATTCAAACAACCTTATCTTTCCAAACCTTGCTGTATTATACATGGAATTTTTGATCCTCCAAAGTCGTTTTGGCTGCAAATTTTGGATATGCATGCTGGAAAATGCGGTGTTTCATTTTATTTTCCCTATACATCTCTATTTATGTATAAGTCTGAAAAACTCAACTTTGATTTCATATTTGCTAATTATCCATGAGCTGCATTGTTCAGATATAAATAATTGAAACGTGCATCTAGATGACTGAATTAAAGTAAATGACAATATAGAATAGAAATATTTAACTTGAAATGAGCGTTCCTTCTCTGGATTACATTGAAATGAATAGAAAAAAGATTCCTTTTGGTTAATACAATACCAAATTTTAATTGGATTCTAACTTCCACTCTATAATTTGCATTGAATAATGATTAATTAACTTTTTCATGAACAGAAAAAAAAGAGGGAAGTATCTTATTAAACAGTAAGAAATAGAATAATACAAAATGCGATAAAAATGGCGGGAAATGTTAAAAGTCATTCAAATTAGGAATTAGAAGTACAAAGTCGTTTGTTCCTATTTCTGATAATAAACAACCTTTGACTGTTTATTACTAGAACTGGAGTGGAGGCGCAATGGCCCAGTGGTTAGGGCAGCGGACTCGCGGTTTCTATTCCCAGACAGGGCGTTGTGAGTGTTTATTGAGCGAAAACACCTAAAGCTACACGAGGCTCCGGGGGGGGGGACCCTGCTGTACTCTTTCACCACAACTTTCTCTTACTTCCTGTTTCTGTTGTGCCTGTAATTCAAAGGGTCAGCCTTGTCACACTGCGACACGCTGAATATCCCCGAGAACTGCGTTAAGGGTACACGTGTCTGTGGAGTGCTCAGCCACTTGTACGTTAATTTCACGAGCAGGCTGTTCCGTTGATCGGATCAACTGGAACCCTCGACGTCGTAAGCGACGGGGTGCCAACAACAACAACTAGATCCATGGTATTCAAAGCCTCACTTACTTGGATGAAATATCTCGCCACAAAACGAATAAAGACTATCAAGATTTCTTCCTCCTCCCCTTCTATCTTTCCCTCCTCCCTTCCTCCCCTTCCTCCTCTTCCTCCTTCCTTTCTCCTCTTCCTCCTTCCTTTCTCCTCTTCCTCCTTCCTATTCTCCTCTTCCTCCTCCTCTGTACCATCTCCGTCATCATGATAATCATTATCGTTTTACCTCTATTTTCCATGCTGGCGTAGATTGAACGAGTCTCCAACTTCTGAGCTAGTTCCCTTTCGAAGTTATTGCATTCCTAGACGGGTCGGAGGACTAAATCTCGCTCATGTTTTTCAACTTTAGCTTTATTTCTATGACTAAATATCCTTCTAAATAACAACCACTTTACATAATATACTAGATTCTTTATAGTATTTTTCAACATGAAAGCCGACTTAGTGAATCAAACCTAATAAATCAAAAACTTTCAGTTTTAATGTAAATATTCTATTGTATATTTCTCAGACTAGACAGCTTCGACATTGAGAGTTCGGCTTACTTTATGAGTTATCGACTTTTATTGTTTTTAATAAAATTCTTTAATAGCTTCACTAAAAAGAAATGACAGCCAAGTGCCTAAAACCTCAAAATGCTGAACTAAAGTATTTGGCACCTTCTCTTATATTCTGAGTGCAAAGTCTACTGTTGAATTCGTTGATTTTCATTCTTCCTATGTTGATAAGACAAATACCAATGAAAGACTAGCGTCGGTGTAAGCAATTATGAACTTCTGTCAATGATAAAAAATCAATATCAAAATTTATTAAACACAGAGCAGAGGTAGAATTGGCATATGTAGTCGTTGGTTACCCAACTAGATGCTACACAATTTAACTTTATCTTTCATCGACTCCCAGTTGATAAGTTAAAGACCATTAATACATTACTGCCGGATAAGGTGGCGAGCTGGCAGAAGCGTTAGGACGCCGGGCAAAATGCTTAGCGAAATTTCGTCCGCCTTTACGTTCTTTGAGTTCAAATTCCACGGATCCAATTTTCTTTAAAAGGTTGCTAGGTAGTTTATGATAACAACATTTACCATTTCGTTCTAGTTCATATTTGATGTCCAAAATGTTGCTTTGTGTTTCTATGCTTGGCACTTACGCTCATTTGATTTAAAAAACTTCATATGGTTAAATACTCACTCCACTTTAGTAATTGCGTACAGTACAGGGATAAGTGTTAAAGCTAACTTTGCTTTTCATCCTTTCGGCGATTGATAAAATAAGTAGCAGTTGTGTACTGGGCGGGGATGGTCAATGTAATCGACCTACCTCTTCTGTCGAACATGAGGGTCTTGTGTCAAAATTTGAAAGCAATATATAAGCGTTGGATTATATTCGTTCGTTGCATTTCCTGAAAATGCCTCCTTTGTGCTTCCTCAAAATTAACAAGTATTTACCAGCAGTTAATACGGATATCTCACATTGGCACAAGATTTGAATCGCCTGTGGCATATCCCTTACAATTAGATATGTCGATTCTGTTTTAGCTTCCCATGTTATGTCCTTGCAGATTGCTATTACACTGTGTAACTTTACAAAGTAAAAGCCAATCCACTATTTTATTAGAGTCTAAAGAAAACGACTTACATATTAAGAACATAGATAAAAATGGGGGTAATAAAGAATCGAGACCGGGTTTTTAAATAGATACACAATAAACCATTAAGGTACTTATACGAAAATTTTGGGTAAAAAACGTTACTGTGTGAGGTTTATGCTTTTCCAAAAGCCATTAACTACTTAAGTGGAATAAAATAGTTACGTGCTTTTCATTTCTTGTGTCCAGACTTCTGTCTTGTAGTAACAACGCGCTCTATATGTTATATTAGAATATGAAACGAAAAGAATGGCGAGATAGCAGGTTTGAATTTAATGTTTTACAGTTTCTAGTGTAGTTTCAAACCACTTGATATTTATCTCTAGGTTTCTAACCTCCAAATTCTAATGGAGTAGAGATTTGTAATATGCAAAACTCCTATTCGATCGACTTCATTCATCCCACGCTTACAAATTCTAATGGAGTGCGATGATTCATTTCAGTAACTATGTCTACCAAAATAACTACAGCTACTAATGATAATATTATACATCAAAAGCATGATGTATAATATTGTCATGGCGTTACTCAAGACTCAACAGCGCTAAGCAGATTAATGGCACGTATTTCTATGGTTAAACATGCGGTCAGTTCCGCATTTTTTTCACACATAAGTGTATCTAGTTTCTCTGTTAGCCAATGTGTTTAGACTCCTAAAAGAGTAAGTGATGATTTAGACAAATTTATCTGCAAAACAAGTGACTGCGCAGAGAAAGAAAACATATCTCTATCTCGTTCACTCTCAACGCCTGCCCGCTCTTTCTTTCTCACTATTTATATGTGTATATCTGTGTGTATGTTTATCCATATAAATATATGTATACATACATGTATATAGTTTTAAAAAAACAATAACAAAAAAACAAAAAAACAACAAAGTGAGGACGTGATATGGATAGTATTATTGGACGCTCAGGAAAGGAAAGAGAGAGTGTATGACGTTTCGGGCGTAGCCCTTCGTCGGAAAGATGGAAAGTTCGGAGAATGGAAGAACGGAGAAAGAGGAAAATGGTACCGATGCCCACGAGGTTACATGATGTATATATATATATCTATCCATCTATCTATCTATATGTGTGTGTGTGTATGTGTGTGTGTGTGTGTGTATGTGTTTGTGTTGTGTATGTGTTGTATGTGTGTTGTGAGTGTGTGTGTAATAAGTTTCAATATTTGAACAGAAACGAAACAAAGGAAGAAACGAAAAATTCACACAGGACAGGATATTGCTAATTTCTCATCAGTTATCGTCCAAAAGAGCCTTACAATTTCACGCCTTTAATTATAATATTGTTCACTTTTGGTGGCGTCAGCAGCGAGAAAATGCTGGGAATAGCAAATGATGAAAGCAAAACACAACAAAATGTGAACATATAAACAAAATAAAATAAATATATGTTACACAAAACCAACGAAGCCTCACGGTTATAAGGCGAAACGAATATATGGGTAACGCAAGGAAAACGTCCTATAGGATTGGATACGAAAGAAAAAAATGTGTTGAAAAGAGAAAGGAAGAGAGAAACGCGACTGATCGACTCGGCGATCAGGTGAAAAAGGAAATGGAGCAAAAAGATGAGAACGACCACCCATCACGTGGCAGTGGGAGGAGAGGGAAAAGTGGTATAAGGCAGAGACTGAAAGCAACAGAGAGGAAAGTCGGAGTGAGAGGGAAGGAGTGAGCGATAGAGGTGACAGAGAGAAAGAGAGAGAGAGAGAGAGAGAGAGAGAGAGAGA
>NC_068981.1:73350677-73357756 GCF_001194135.2 Octopus bimaculoides | reverse complement strand
TATATATATACACACATATATATATATATACACACACACACACACACATATATATATATACATAAAGCATATATATACCAGCGCAAACAGCGCTGTTTTAGCCTTATTCGACAGTAGCATTAGGCTTTGTATATGGTAATTAATTCATGCATGTTCTTGTATGTGTATATGTGTGCGCGTATCTATGTTTGTTTAGCTGTATGTATGTAATATATATGATTTAATGAAACTACGAGTTTCGCCTGTAGATACCTATTAAAAACGCTCTCAACAATTTTTTAAAAGATAGATACAGTAAAGTATCATTGCATGGCGAACCATTTGGTATCAATGTCAAACTCCAACTTGGAATATATTCTTTCTGCAAGTTCCCGAAACCTTTGCAAACCATACTGTAATACAACGACATTTGTTTCTGGATAATGCAATAACATCTGTCGCCAACATCGTCACATTATGTTCATGCATAGTGTGACGACATTGGCTTCCTTCATACTGTAGACATAACTAAATTATAAGGTGGGTTAAACCAGATTCGTTTCTGCATGCTTATTCCTCTCAAATTCGGAGCAAGTAAACGTTTCTTCATGTCGACTAAATTTCCACAGAAGTCACACTTAGTTAAAGTTTCCATTTACGTAATGTGTTGCGTCCACTTTTCTTTCGTTTGCACAAATGTGTCTGTATGTGTGTATGTGTGTCAGTGTGCGCGCGTGTGTGCGTGTACACGCTCCTATATTGTTCGTAAGTTTAGCAATATATACGTCATACATGTCGAATTTTCCGGGGACGTCATACTGTCCATTCTCCTACCTCAACCAGCTCCACCTAGTTTACTGACTTGCGAATGATCACGGATCTGCGAGTCATTTTATGGGTAGTCCGACAAAGTTAACTGATTTGACCTTTACGACAGACAGCTTAGGAAAATAAAGCCTTGAATGTGTTTAGAATATTCAGAATCCTTATGAAGAGCCGTGACAAAATGTCTTATTTCATTTAAATTTATGTACAGTGGTGTGACCAACACCTCCCAGAAATCCACTAATAGCTTATATTTGAGATTACTTCTCGATAGAGAGCATGAGACGTTGTGCTCAGTGCCATTTGTAATAATACACCATGTATTCCAAATATAACAATTATAAGGAAACTTCATAAAAACACATGGGAGACTCATTAAGAATGACACCATTTTGAAATCTCCGAAAACCCACCAGTTAAAGTACTTCAAAGCATCTGGCAATGTCCTGACATTGTTACATTCTTCATCGAACTGGAGGATACATTTCCCTATTACGGCGCAGCACATCTTAGACACTTTTGGATGAGCTATCAATGAAGAAGCGCCACTCGTTTCGGTTACATAAAATACTGATTGCCTCGAATAGGCAGATTAGATTTTGGGAGAAGCAGAATCTATTTTCACGAGTGAACAACACTGTAAAACCTATTTGATAATTCTCACATATGTTACTTGCATAATTTTATTTAATCAGTTCCGTTGGTTCGCCTTAGACGTAAAAATCTCGTCAGTAGACATTCTGGGAGCAAGATCTCTCGTCAAGCCGTCTGAGGATGCGTCTTTGAGTGTGTGTGTGTGTGTGTGTGTGTCTTTTGAAGGTAGTGTAGATTTATCACCTTAGCTGCACATATAGAATTTCAATCTGTATTAACACTGTCTTCCTCTTTTTCTGACTCGTAGATCTTTCTCCCGAAGACTGTTGCTCCACACTCTCTCTATCTAAAGTTTTTTCTTTTTCTTTTTGGCACTACGAAGTTTGTCATGATCCTATCAAGGCATGCCAAGATATACCTAATAGTGTTTATATACTTTAGCAGATGCTGCTACAGATTATATGTACAAACATACGTATGTACATACCTACCTGCTTACCTACCTACCTACCTACCTACCTACCTACCTACCTACCTACCTACGTGTGTGTTTGTGTGTGTGTGTGTGTGTGTGTGTGTGTGTGTGTGTGTGTGTGTGTGTGTGTGTGCGTGCGTGTGTGTGTGTGTGTGAATTACTCTTGTCTTGATAAACTGACCACAGACATGACATTCATATATCAGAGATGGGGTCAAGAGGCTGCAAGCATCTGCCAGATGCTTGCATGCTCTTGACACTATCTCTGACATATGCAGCTATACCTATCCGCCTATCTATCTATATTCATATTTACGTTGCTAGAAAGTTTCAGAAAATTCTAGAAATTCGTTGAAAATTTCTGAAAGCTCAAGAAAAATATTTTGTTGGCTACTTAGCACCTAATTTATTTGAAATTCTATGGGAAATAGGTAAATTTCAAAATCTCATTACCGAGGTTAGCGAAGTAATGTTTGAAGACGTTCATAGTCATTTCCTATACATTTTATACATATGCAGTAAAAAAATTACATTCACAGCTTCGGAAGAAAATCAGTGAATATTTTGTTGCATACTGTTATTAATGCACAATTTTAATTTTCTCATAGAAAATGATATCATGCGTATTATGGATTACTCAAATCTTTCGTCTCTAAAAATTCTCGTAGTTTTGTTGTATCAACACCACAGAGTGCGATGTCATTGTTTCTATGGACTATTTTAACTGCAGGAGTGTCCGAAAGGAAAACAACTAGTCCACCTTCTGATCTTCAGTTGATATTTTCTGCTATGCTCTATGCTGTCTTTACTTACATCGCATAACTACTTTTTTGTTTTTGATATCTTCTGTGTTCGTAAGAAGTAGTTCACAATGTGAGATATGTGAGATATGATCGTTTCCATCAATATCATCATCATCATCATCATCATCATCATCATCATCATGTAGAAGGAGATGCAGAGGTACCAAAGATCAACTATTGACTGACAAAATGGTAATGCAAGATTGTAAACGAAGAACAAATCTGGGAATGGGGCTGGATTGACTATCGCAAAGCTTACGATATGATTCCACATTCGTGGATCAGTTTGGAATTGAGAGGAATGTAACGTGTTTCCTGAAGAGAAGTATGGTGCGATGGAAACCTGAACTGATGTCTTACGAAAAAGCTTGGGCACCCTGTGTATCAGAAGAGGTATTTTCCAGGATGATAGCCTCTCTCTGTTGCTTTTCGTTCTCTGCATGATGCCCCTGACATTGGTACTTAGGAAAATGAACCTGGGGTATCAACTAAAGGAAAAATTCCAAACAATCAATCACCTGCTATTCATGGATGATTTGAAACTGTATGGCAAAGATGAGACACAAGTGAGTTCCTTGGTGAACACAGTCCACAGTTTTAGTAGATATCAGAATAGAATTTGGACTCAAGAAGTGCGGAATAATCTACCTAAAATGAGTCCCTTGCAGGGTTAGAATTACCGAATAGAGACTTGATTAAGCAAATTGAAACGGAAGGATACAAATACCTTAGTGCAACGAGATAATGGAAAAGGAAATGAAAGAGCAACTAAAGATGGAGTATTTCCTAAGACCGAGGTTGGTGTTGCGCTCAAAATTGAGTGGATAGAATAAAATCCAAGCAGTTTATACGTGGGCTATTGCATCACTTCAGTATGGAGCGGGAATTATAAAATGGCAAACGGGAGAAATGAAGAAAATGGATATCACGACCAGCTCTGTGGGAGCTCTGTGGAAATCAGGTGTCACCGAAAATGTGAATTGCAAAATCCTGTGGGATGCGATGATCCAGTGCGATCACCTAACCATACATAGAAAACCGGACATTGTTGTGAATAAAAAAAAAAAGAACGTATATGATAATCGACCTAACGTGCCCCGGTGACAACAGAATCAATGTGAAAGAAAAAAAAAACAACTATGACGATTTAAAATGGGAAATACGAAGGTTGTGGTCAATGAAGAGAGTAGATGTGATACCATTAGTAATTGGTGCACTTGGGAGTATCAGCACTCAACTACCAGCATGGCTGAAAAATATCGGTGCAAGTGTAAAGATAGAACACCTACATAAATCAGGATTGTTTGGAACTGCAAGAATTCTTCGCAGGGTTCTTGAAGTATGAACAGTAAACAAGTGTCACCTGAATCTGCTGGTTGTAGGCAGCTTACACTTTCCATCATACCCAGCAAAATAAGCTGTGAGTTCTCATATAATAATAATAATAATAATAATAATAACAACAACAACAACGACAACAACAACAATAGTAATAATAATAATAATAACAACAACAACTGCAACAACAGAAAGAAGAAGAAGAAGAAGAAGAAGAAGAAGAAGAAGAAGAAGAAGAAGAAGAAGAAGAAGAAGAAGAAGAAGAAGAAGAAGAAGAAGAAGAACAACAACAACAACAACAACAACAACAACAACAAGAAGAGCATATTTACTTTGTAAATGGTGAATAACATTTCTTACCAAATAGAATTTTATTCTGTTGTGTCTGGTTGCAAGACGCAACGAAAATTTTAGGAAAATAAAATTAAGAAATAAGTGGAAATTTTACCGGTGAGTGTGTTAAATTATAAGGCACAAAATTAATATGACTCTCCCCAGAAACAACAGAATATGCTTCAACACACGAAATCACATAAAGAATCTTGCAAACCAAATCCAAAAGCAAAATAGAATTTTATTAAAATTCATTAATTGATATCTTATTGCACGGAACTCAACTGTTCCTCAGAACTTTCTTGAGAAACATTGGACAATACCATTCATTCTGCAGGGTCTGTCTAAATGAATTAGTTCATTATGTATTAAGTGCGTATAGGACGGAGGAGAAATGGTGGGAGAGGCAGGGCTAGATACCAAATACGGCTCATTTGGCTGTCCTCCTTTAGCCTGTAATGATTCCTTTTATATCCACATCACTCTCAACGGTTGGAGGCGCAATGGCCCAGTGGTTAGGGCAGCGGACTCGCGGTCATAGGATCACGGTTTCGATTCCCAGACCGGGCGTTGTGAGTGTTTATTGAGCGAAACCACCTAAAGCTCCACAAGGCTCCAGCAGGGGATGGTGGCGAACCCTGCTGTACTCTTTCACCACAACTTTCTCTCACTCTTACTTCCTGTTTCTGTTGTGCCTGTAATTCAAAGGGTCAGCCTTGTCACACTGTGTCACGCTGAATCTCCCCGAGAACTACGTTAAGGGTACACGTGTCTGTGGAGTGCTCAGCCACTTGCACATTAATTTCACGAGCAGGCTGTTCCGTTGATAGGATCAACTGAAACCCTCGACGTCGTAAGCGACGGAGTGCCAACAATTCTCAACGATTAGAAGGATAGGATTCAGCAATGAGAATTCAGTCGTTCGTTCAACTGAAATGAGACGACCGGCTGCGGTTGCTTGGACACTGAAGATTTGGCATAATTAGCTGGAGATCGAACCTGTTTTGGCAACAATACAGGTTTGGCACCGAGGCAAACATAAAATCACGCGCGTACGCACACACACACACACAAGTACACACACACGCACGTATACGCACGAAGAAAGGTACGCATAAATTGATAGATAGATAGATAGACATATAGAGAGAAAGAGAGCGAGAGAGAGAGAGAGAGAGAAACTGATAGACAAACAGACGGGCAGATAGACAGACAGACAGACTGATAGATAGATAGATAGTGAGAGAGAAAGAGAGAGAGAAAGAGAGAGTGTGTGTGTGTGTGTGTGTGTGTGTGTGTGCGTGATTACAATTTGTCAATGGGAAGTGATTGATACAAAAACTTTCACTAGCCATCATATTGCTATAGTGAAGCAGAAACTTAAATACAGTTTAGTAGTTGAATAATTTAGTAGTTGAGTAATTTAGTAGTTGAGAATAACAATTTAGTTGTCAACTAGAGTAAAAACAAAATTTTCCCGGTGTCAAAAAAGATCCCCAGGACAAAGTGTCTGATTTCGAATCAGTCAGCGTCGAATCGGCAACGCCATAATGGCAGGGACAAAACCACTGCGCTAAAGCGTATCTACCCAGTGAATTAGCATATAAGCGGCTGAATACTCTCCAGGCATGTTCACACCCTTTCGTGTAGCCCCAACCTGGTGCAGGTTGGTAAGACCGGTGCAGTATATGGTGAGACCGGAACTTAAAATTGCGTTTTAATCTGTCAATTGAAAGGTCTTCCGTGATGTTTCACTCCCTCCAGTTTCCAGTACAAAGCTCCGATCCACCCAAGGCTAGAGTAAAAGACATTTGCCATAAGCCAGGTCCTTGTTACTGTTAGGTTACGTGAATAAATCGCCCAGACTGTTACCACTCTTATACATACATGCTGATACACACGCTGTACACACACCGACATACTCTCACACATATTCATCCTAGTTCATGCAATTCCTTCCCTCCAATTTCTCTTTTCTTATTTCTTTATTGTCCACAAGGGGCTAAACATAGAGGGGACAAACAAGGACAGACAAAGGATTAAGTCACTGACATCGATTCCAGTGCGTAACTGGTATTTAATTTATCGATCCCGAATTTGAATTCAGAACGTAAGGACAGACGACATACCACTTAGCATTTCGCCCGACGTGCTAACGTTTCTTATTTCTTTATTGCCCACAAGGGGCTAAACATAGAGGGGACAAAGGGATTAAGTCGATCACATCGACTCCAGTGCGTAACTGGTATTTAATTTATCGACCATGAAAGGATAAAAGGCAAAGTCGACCTCGGCGGAATTTGAACTCAGAACGCAAAGACAGACGAAGTACCGCTAAGCATTTCGGCCGGCGTGCTAACGTTTCTGCCAGCTCGCCGCTTTCTGTTTTCGCTAATTTCTCTTTTCTTCTATATTTAACTTAAGCGCCATATATCTTTGTTATTGTCATTTTCCTTTTCAACGTCTCCCTCTTCTTGTTTTCCTTTATAATCTTTCTTTCTTCTATTTTTGTCCGTTATATTGTTTCTGTCGCTTATAAAAATACGAAAACAAGTTGTTGTTGTTGTTGTTGTTGTTGTTGTTGTTGCTGTTGTTGTTGTTGTTGCTGTTCTTCTTCTTCTTCTTCTTCTTCTTCTTCTTCTTCTTCTTCTTCTTCTTCTTCTTCTTCTTCTTCTTCTTCTTCTTCTATATGTATGTGTTTGCGTGTGTTTGTGTGTATGTACATATATATA
>NC_068981.1:73349282-73349937 GCF_001194135.2 Octopus bimaculoides | reverse complement strand
TATATATATATATATATATATATCAATATGAATGAAGGAATAAATAAAACCTGTAGAAACCAACCATAATCATCCTTTCAACGGTTTCAACCAAGACCAATGCAACACATCATTGCAATATATGCAACAGCAACTAGCACGATAGATGGACTATTTATTGACTTGAAGAAAGCAACAAGCTACAAGCTATAAGCAACAAATACAATAACGCGAAGCTCTATATTTCCAGTGCAACAACATAACAGAACGATGAATCTATTTATAAAATTCCAGAAGTATTACCATATGCTGCTACCGCTGCTTACACATTATTTCCAAAAATCACTGGACATGATGTCTATTAATATCTTGTGCTGTCTGAAAAGTGCGTGGGCACAAAAAGTAAATAAATAAATGAATGAATAAATAAATGAAATTATTAGTATCCACATAATGAATTCCGAACATGTGGCTGAACATGTGGGGAAAACATGTGATGAATGTTGTGTACACGAAGAAGACCGTAAGATGTGCGTGTGGGCGGTTCGGGTAGTCGGTTGGAGAGGACCAAGGCGGTGGGAACGTAAGAAAGACACGTGATTGATTGCAATATTGACGATGTAAATATATTAAGGAGCTACTCGTCTACTCCGTCACTACCGAGGTTATATATATA
>NC_068981.1:73345964-73346872 GCF_001194135.2 Octopus bimaculoides | reverse complement strand
CGGAGATATTCAGCGTGACACAGTGTGACAAGGCTGGCCCTTTGAATTACAGGCACAACAGAAACAGGAAGTAAGAGTGAGAGAAAGTTGTGGTGAAAGAGTACAGCAGGATTCGCCACCATCCCCTGCCGGAGCCTCGTGGAGCTTTAGGTGTTTTCGCTCAATAAACACTCACAACGCCTGGTCTGAGAATCGAAACCGCGATCCTATGACCGCGAGTCCACTGCCCTAATCACTGGGTCATTGCGCCTCCACATCAGGACAATTACCCACCATAGAACTATTTCCCCCGACAACAACCCTCTAGAACAATTACCCCCTTGGTTAATTACATCCCACTCCATTATTTTAAGAAGTTTTAAATCATCATCTGTGGTCCTCAGGGGTAATTGTCCTTGTGGTGGTTATTGTCCACGGAGAGGAAGTAAATGTCCTAGACTTGTAGGTTTGTATGTATGCATGCATGTATGTATGTATGTATGTATGTATGTATGTATGTATGTATGTATGTATGGAGGTATGGAGGTATGTATGTACATATGTAAATATATATATATATATATATATATAATAAAGTAAAGTTGTGGAATACCGTACGAGTGGAAATATATATGAAAGAAGGTTTGAAAATGCACTTATTTTTAAAAAATATTTATTTACTTAACCGGTTTCACTTTTTTAGAAAAAGATTATCAAAAGTCTTTGAGAATAATAAAAAATGTTAAAAAACAGTCTGAGTATTAAAATGCATATATACATTCTTTGATGATAAAATATATTTAAAGTATAAAGCTTTGTATGAACTTTGTAGTGTTACATACTGATTGTCATATTAAGGTGAAATTGTTAAAAACAGTGTTAAAAACAGTGTATGAAAATACACATATGGAAAAATACATATACATATA
>NC_068981.1:73343751-73345577 GCF_001194135.2 Octopus bimaculoides | reverse complement strand
ATATATATATATATATATATATATATATATATATATACATGCATATATTTAGAGAGAAGGAGAGGCAGACAAGTTCCTCCATTGGCCATCAGAGAAACAATATACAATCGCTGAAGTATGCGCGACTGGTAATGTTTACATTATTATAGCTGCTTTTAGTTCAGAATTTCATCTTCTTTCACTTGTGCTATGCGGCAGCACATCAGCAAATGGACTTCACTCTATTTGTACATAAGTTGTATACCAACGATTCACTTCGTTTGGAAGTGATCCGAGCACGTGGTATTGACCAGCCACGTTAATGGCGAAATATAAGTATCTACTCTTCGCGATTATTGCTGAGCGAGTTGTCTCGCATAGTCCGCGTCACTCGGTGTTCTTTAAAACTCAGCGTCGTGTAGGGAGCTTTCTTCAGACGCTATTCTGCAGCAAATGGGCGTTTAAATAAAACATGTACGTTATGTATGTGAGACTCATACATCCAACTATTCATCCATTTCGCCATCTATCCATCTATGCATCCATCCATCCATCCATCCATCCATCCATCCATCCATCCATCCATACATACATACAGACAGACGGACATACATACATGCATACATACATACAGACAGACAGACATATTTACTTCTAATATAAGGATAAATTTTTATTAAAACGTTTTATCTGTGGCCAGCATATGGAAAATAGCTTTTAAAGTGAAAATTATAAATACAATTACAAATAAGAGCAAAACGTAGAGATTTTTTTCGCCAATATGCAGAAAAATAGACACTAAATCGTCTAACCACATAAAATATTTTCACTTATACTATTACACCACGTGTCGAGTGAAAATATTTTATATGGTTAGACGATTTAGCGTCTATTTTTCAGCATATTGGCAAATAATGTTTTCGTTTTGTTCTTATTTATAATTGTATTTATAATTTTCACATTAAAAGGCATTTATCATATGCTGGCCACTGATAAATGTTTTTAATAAAATTTATCCTTATATTAGAAGTAAATTAATTCTCATTCACTTCAGGACTGGTTAACCACTAGTGTGCGTTTCCTGACCAACTACGTTTGTGTCGAGGATTACTACGGAATTTCTATTTGGATATATTTAGAGTACTTAAAAGCATTCATGACTTTGCATCTGCTTTTCTGTGGTTATATCTAAGTATTTCATTTATGTTCATTTTGTGTTTCTCGCTCATAATCGGAACCGATTCGGGGATAACTATATTTTTATATATATATGTCGGTAGCCACTACAGATTCTTTATTTTGTCTCCTTGTTTCTTTTTGTGTTCTTTTCTCTGGAAGAGCATAGGTTCGAAACGTTAAAGACTTTTTTACTTTCCGAGCGTTAAACTAATACATCTGTTTGTTGTCTACATCACGAGTCTTCGTCTTTTGTTGTTTTTTTTTGTGAATTCTCCCCCCATATATATGTAAGGGACGACCGTGCGAACTCAAAAAGGAGATATGGTGACGAATGGAAAAACAGGACTCCTTTTATTTAAACGGGTCACACGGTCGAACACAAAATATATATCAAATGATGATGATATAGATGATATGTTATGCGACGATAACATAGATGACCAGCAATGAAAGACCACAACCGTATAAGAGGAATAACAGAGATATTTATTGTAGCGTTAAAGATGTATGTCTGTGTGAGAGTGTGAATGCGACATATAATAACATAATCAAAGACAGGCCGTCATGCAAAGAAAAGTGTGTATGTGAGTGATACATGTGTGAGTTATTACAGCAGATAGAAAGAGTCAGTAAATGACACGTGAGCAATTATACCAGTTCGTTAGTAC
>NC_068981.1:73335869-73342835 GCF_001194135.2 Octopus bimaculoides | reverse complement strand
ATATATATATATATATATATGCATATATATATATATGCATATATATATATGTATATATTTATATACATACATACCTGCATGCATACATACATGCATACATACATAAATGCTTACATACATACATACATGCATGCATACATACATACATACATACATACATACATACATACATGCATACATACATACATGCATACATGTGTGTGTGTCAGTTGTTTTGAAAACACAACTGTATTCTAGTTTTATCTTTTACATTTTTTTATGTATGTGGCATATCCTCATATGATTTTCCTGCGTTTAGTTTACTAATATTATTAGTTTTTGATTTGGTGAGATATATTTTGTGTTCTCTTTTATAAGGCTTTTGAAATGTTAATCTGTTGTACAGACGTTATGTATTTGTCTCATAATACGCATTGTATGGTATCCGTGGCATTTATTCCTTTGTGGTTGTGTTTGTATTTTCCTATGGCTTGATCAATTATCGTGTTAGAATAGCCGTTGTTGATAAGTGTTTATTCTGTTGCTTTCTTTATCTAGTGTTTCATTTGTGAAGAAGAATCTAAATGGCTTACTATGTGGGGATTTTAACACTGGCATTTCGTGTGGACGTTCGCTGTTTCCATGTAAGTGTATCTTTTTCTGCCTTTGGTGAAAACAGTTGTGATATAACAATTATTTCACAACAAAATTATGTATAGAAATGGCATCTTCTCCATTACAGTGAATATATCGCCCACATAGTTAGTGAATATCTTGGTGTCACACTTTTCCTGTTGTTACCGCACAGAATGTAGCGTTCCGAGGGAGAACCCTTGACTGTTCTATCTTTTTACTTACATAATTTACCTTGGGTGTAGTGAAAGAGTATTTGTGCTGTAAAGGATTCTTACAACATCCTCAATAAAAGAAGCACTCTGTTTTGTATTTCTGTTATTTTCTTTCTTTCTTCCTTTCTTTACTCTTTCTTACCCAAGTTGTATCATTACTTATATGTTATTAAACTTACATGTGGAGGCGCAATGGCCTAGTGGTTAGGGTAGTGGACTCGCGGTCGTAGGATCGTGGTTTCGATCGATTCCTAGACCGGGCATTGTGAGTGTTTATTGAGCGAAAACACCTAAAGCTCCACGAGTCCCCCACAGAGGTGGTGGTGAACCCTGCTGTACCCTTTCACCACAACGTTCTCTCACTCTTTCTGTCTGTTTCCGTTGTCCCTGTATTTCAAAGGGTCAGCCTTGTCACATTCTGTGAAACGCTGAATCTCCCCGAGAACTACGTTACGGATACACGTGTCTGTGGAGTGTTCAGCCACTTGCACGTTAATAAATGAGTTGCGACGTCACTGATGCCAAGCTGTATCGGCCTTTGCCTTTCCCTTGGATAACATCGGTGGCGTGGAGAAGGGAGAGGGGAGGCAGGTATGCATAGCGACTGCTGGTCTTCTATAAACAACCTTGACCAGACTCGTACTTCGGATGGTAACTTTCTAGGTGCAATCCCATGGTCATTCATGACCGAAGGGTGTCACAACAACAACAATTAACCTTACATATTACCTCACATCTTTCTTTTCTTTGCTCTGTCTCTCGTTACCTAATTTGGCAGACCATACTACTGGCTAAAGTCCCAATCTAACTCCTTGTTACTTTCTTTTCTTTAACCTCATACTATCCGCTGAGTAATCCAGTTCCATATCCGACGATCACTTCGCTCTGTTGTGGAATGTTCTGTTTTAAAATTCTTGATCGGATAGTTGTTTATGTTAATAATGCTGCAAAATATGTCTTCATGTTATGGATGCTTTATTACTACCGTCCCTTTATTTTTTACATTAAATTATATGAACCAATAAGGGACTCTTTGTGTGGAGATATCCATGTTACTAAGGTATGTATTTCTATTTCTACCTAAACGTTTTGTAAAAGTGTGTAATCTCTTTATCTGGTTCTTATTATGGCATTGGATTTGTTTGCTATTATATTTGACAGTATATTTGTCGATTATTTGTATATTACTATTTATAGAGTTTTGCTTACCTGCCCTATCTGAATGGGACCTCTTAATAGGTCCATTTCTATCTAATCTACTTTGTACTTTACTTGGCACATATTCAAATAAATTCATACTTTTCTTTTTGTTTCTAGGAACTCTATTGTTATATTCTAATTGCACAGATTTGCTATCTTTAACTCTTCTTACCGTCTGCTCTATTTGATTAGTGACGTTTTCCATATTAAGCATACTATCATGATCATTGATACTGTGGTCAATCTCACTACTTTTAATATTTATACTATTATCATTGTTTAGGAATTTAAATTTTTCTCTATATCCCACCTTCTCTAATGCGTAATTATGAAAGTCCTCATTTAGTTTAAATACTTCCCCGTTCCCTGATTTTCTGCTATTGATCGGGTTGCACTTTTTGAGTGATTGATATTTTTATGAATGTATCTATGTTTGTATTAGGTTTATGATAAGGCTGTGTATACCTGTACTTAGATGTAAATTAACATCAAGTAAGTTAACTGAGGTATGTTCCACTTGTATAGATATTTTTTCTACTCTAGGCACAAGGCCCGAAATTTTGGGGGAGGGGGCCAGTCGATTAGATCGATCCCTGTAGCAACTGGTACTTAATTTATCGACCCCGAAAGGATGAAAAGCAAATTCGACCTGGGCGGAATTTGAACTCAGAACGTAAAAACAAATGAAATACCACTAAGCATTTCGCCCGGTGTGCTAACGTTTCTGCCAGCTCACCGCCTTCCTCTTCTATCGACATTAAGAGTCCTATGTTTTTAAAGAACCTAAAAAACTTTTTCCTATATTTTTCTGTCACTGTTTCAGGAGTTAAACAGGGAGAAAAGTGCATCATACCTGCATAAACCTCCTCCTACTTCTGGAAGTTCCTTATACAGGCATGTATATCCTTACTAAGTTTGTTATCTGTGCAGAGTCTGTCGATCCTATAGTTATATCGAACATCTCTGGTCTATCCTTTCTCATCCAGTACTTTCTCTCATATTTTATAATTGATTTCCTAGTCGCTAATACAATGTCTACTTCTACTCTAGTAGAGTTTTTCATATATAAATTTGTGTTTGTGTCGGTGTTTCTCTCACCACCGTCGCTTAACAACCGTTGCTGGTTTGTTTACGTCCCCGCAACTTAGCAGTTCGGCAAAGGAGGTCGATATACTAAGTATTAGCCTAACATAGTCCTGGGATCGATTTGTTCGACTAAAACCCCATAAGTTGGCGCTCCAGCATGGCTGCAGTCAGATGACTGAAACAAGTAAAAAATAAAAGAATATGTGTGTGGGTGTGTGTGTTTGTGTCTCTGCTGTCTCCGAGCACTGGTGTTGGTGTTTTTATGTCCCCTAACTTCGCGATTCTCCAAAATAGAGCGATAGAATAAGTTCCAGTTACTAGGATCGATTCATTCGACTAAAAATTCTTCAAGGCGATGCATTAGCATGGCCACGGTCTAATTACTGAAACAAGAAAAAAAGGATAAAAGATATGTGGGTGGGTGTGTGTGTATGTATATATATATATATATATATATATATATATATATATGTATACAGAGAGAGAGAGAGAGAGAGAGACAGAGACAGAGAGAGACAGAGAGAGAGACACAGAGAGAGAGATACAGAGAGGGAGAGAGAGAGAGACAGAGAGACAGAGAGAAAGATGGATTGACTGATTGATCGATTGATTGGTTGATTTCGACTTCCATTTATCATGATATTTCGTTTCTGCTGTTTTACATCGCACATATGCACAATCATTGTAAACTGAAAAAAAAAAAAGAGGAAGTTTTAAATGTCTTTAATTTAAACATTAAAATATATTGAAGCTCAGATATTCGAATAATTTCATGCGATTATTCATAAAGCAAATGATTTTTATTGGAATTTTTATGTTTGTTTTTAACGGAATTTGTGGACATTAAGAACACGGCGTAGAACTATATTTGATATCGAGTGAAATATCTCAATAAGATAAATAAGTAAATAAGTAAATAAATAAAGACAGAAAGAAAAAAAGAAAGAAAAACATACAATTTCTTTTAATATCTGTTTAACGCTGAAAAAAATATTAAAGACAAACTGTATATTAAGAATTTTGCTTTCCAGCCATGAGATTCGGGTTTCAGACTCTAAGTGAGACATCTTGAGCAAGTATCTTCTACTCTGACCTCGGGTCGACCAAACACTTATGAGTAGATTTGGTAGACGCAAACTGAAAGAAGCTTGTGGTATATGTGTGTGTTTTTGTGTTTGTGTGTTTCTCTCCCTCCACACTTCTTGGCAACCGGTGTTGGCGTGTTTACGTTCCCGGAAATTAGCGGTTCGTCAGAAGATACCGATACAAAAGTACCACGCTTCAAAAAACTGTACTGGGGGTCAATACATTCTACTAAAAAATTCTCCAAAGCAGTGCCCTAGCATGGCTGTAGTCTAATGACTGAAAGATAAAAGATAAAGTGAAAATATTCCACGTTTCGGACTAGGACATTTCTTCAAGCAAGAGAGAAGGAAATCAGAAGGAACGGAAAAGAAAAAGATCCATGGAATGAAATTGCATGTAGAATTAGTTTCATAGCATGATAGGAAATGAATGGTAAACATAAGCGTTACAAAAAGGAAAGTGTGTTTTACAAGGAGAGCAAATGTAAGGAGAGGCAATGGATGACTGAGCTGTGATGTATGCGCCTCTGTTGTGTGTGTGTATGCATGTAAACGTGTTTATGTATGTACATAAAGTACCTTGCTCTGTTAGCACGTATGTGGGAGTATGAAGTTCTGTGCATTATTTGTGTACATGCTATGTATGTTGCATGTGTATGTGTAGGTATGTGTGTGTCGTATGCATTATGAAACGTGATGGTGTGTCTGTAACTGCTCTAATTGGAACAACGTTGTATATGTAGATGTGTGTTTGTATAGACGTATGTAGTTTGAAGACTGTAAACCACTTATTTAACCAATACAGCTAAGGCGATAAGTAAGTTATTGCTCACGTTGTAGATGTGATTCTGGAGAACCATGGTATGAGTCGATACTAGAGACATATGACGAGGTGTTTGTAGATGATGGGTGGTGGATGATCTAGGGTTCAGTCTGACATGAATATGGGCTTTCATTCATTGCAGTCTGTCTTTTTTTCAATTATTGCCGCTGTCTGTCTTCATGTTTACCCTTTGCCAATGAGGTTATTTTTTTTTTTTTTTTTGCACCTGAG
This sequence comes from Octopus bimaculoides, assembly GCF_001194135.2. Classification (NCBI taxonomy): domain Eukaryota; kingdom Metazoa; phylum Mollusca; class Cephalopoda; order Octopoda; family Octopodidae; genus Octopus; species Octopus bimaculoides. Next base: position 73,337,583 of record NC_068981.1, on the reverse strand, counting down.
CAGTAATCTTATTATTATTAAAATTTCAATCATCCACATGCGTTGTAACGAAACAACCTCTATACAGTCGCTCAATCTGTTCGAAATGACAACCAAAATCTTCCGCGAATTATACCCTACTATTTTATATGAAAGACACACAGAATAATGTAGTTTCCGTGTATAAAGAAAAGATAGGACTGCATGTATGGAAAATCTTTTGATCATAAGTTTGCTCCACACAAATCATTTGCTGAAACAAAAACTTCGTAGTATTTTTAAATAACGCTTCCAATTTTCAGTTTTCACCAGGGCCCAATTCATAAACTTTATATATGTGTGTATATATATGTATGTATATGTGTGTATGTGTGTGTATGTATATGTATATTGAGTCTGTGTATGAATATGTCTGTTTGTATAGGTGTGTTTGTTTCTTAGTGTGTATGTATTTTTGTACTTCTTTGTTAGTGTGTGTGTATATCTATGGTTGCGTTTGTATATATTTCTATGTTAGTGTGTGTTCATGCGTATATATGTATGTGCATATGTGTGTTATATGAGTAAATATACGACCCATTAGCCAGCAGTCTTTGATCTTACCTGCTGGGTTATGATGTTAGTTTTAGATAAACTATGATAATTCCGCAGTGTATGATTTTTGGTTATGTCATAACTCTTAGAAAACGTTCTAATATAACTGCATTTTGTTGTTGTTGTTGTTGTTGTTGTTGTTGTTGTTGTTGTTGTTGTTGTTGTTGTTGTTATTATTATTATTATTATTATTATTATTATTATTATCATTATTTGTTAGACCTTCGGAAAGATGCCTTATGGTAGTTATCCTTCTTCTTTATGCTTTAGTTTCTAATCCTACTAAAGTCAGCTCTTCGCTTTTCATTCCACTGAGGTCAATAAGTACTAGCTAATTACTGGGATCGTTTTAGATTAATAAGCATTTTCCTTGGTTTTGTACTTAAATAACATGAATAAAAAAACATTTTGGATTTACGAAATCGTAAGACCAAAATGTCTTTCAGTATTTCTTATAGATCTTTATAAGTTTAAATCCCGCCGAGATTAACTATAACTCTTCTTTCCGTAGGGAGGTGGTTGATAAAATAACATAAGAACTAATCTCTGGGATTTACTTAATATACTTCCTCCTCATTATAGTATATGTGGCCTTTGTACTTATTACAAACATTTAAGTGGGTGGTGGATAATTAGAACCGTCTGAATATCGAAACAATTGTGGCGATTGTTCTGGCTTTTTACTCAAATCTCATCGCGTTTAACTTTGCCTTTCGTCTTTTCAGTGACGATTAAATGAACTACTGGATAAGTGCTAGGCTCGGCATAATCGATTAAACTCTTCCCTTAAAAAATACTAACTTTGTGCCTCTGGGGTGTGTGCAAAATTGTTTGTGTTATTAACATCATGTTTGCTCTGCTGTATGATTTGATTTCTCGTTTCGGATCTTGTTCAAAACGGGGGCACCAGTTTTCATTTATGTTTTATGTAATGTTTTTGGTACCGAAAGACTTTCAAACTTCGTATACTTATCTATTTTGTGTTATAGAACAGAAAACAATTTTTGTATTCGAATTTATTTCATGTAAAAAATTGTCTTATTTCGATAATTTCTGCTAATCACTGACGTCTATTCAGTTGAAAACAGTTAGCGCTGTAACGGTATATATCGTATTAATCCCCTAACCCTAACCCTAACCC
>NC_068981.1:73333123-73335708 GCF_001194135.2 Octopus bimaculoides | reverse complement strand
TAATTTATTATATAAACAATATATACGTATAAATTACGATTAAACCGGATGAAATATGTCGCAGGGAATAACATTTTTATGACCGGCCAGCAGTAACTCTATTCAGCTGAATAGACGTCAGTGATTGGTTGAAATTACAGAAATACGACAACTTTAACATGGAATAACTTGCGATGTACGTTTTTTTGTTAAGAAGACTAAGAGTAAAAGATGTTTTATATGACACATTCTACCAGTGTCCCAAGTTTCAAAGTGTTTCGTTAGTGTTTCGTTAAGAAAATACTGGTGCCCCCGTTTTGAACTAGATCCCTCGTTTCTGGAGCTACAATCATATTTCTTCTGTTGTGTATGGTGGATGTATCGTGAGTTGTAATGTGATCGGTATGTACTTCAGTGTGGGACGGTGACTGAACAGAGAAGATGCTGTGCAGATGTAGTCGTGTATAATGTGAGCTGTATGAGTTTTCGGTGGTATAGTACCGGGATATATAGGAAAGTGTTGTATTATTTTATTGATTGTTGATCGTCTAGAGCAGTGGTTGCCAAAGTCGGTTGTACCCCCCCCCCACCTGAGGTCGGTGGAAAGATCCAGATCCGAGGAAGGGGCGTTGACGACAAGTGGGGCGATAATGGAGTAGTCAAAAGGGGGAAATGGATGAGAAAAACAACGAAATAATTGGTACAGTTGCTTTGAATTTGCTTCAGAAAGTGGTCTATGTTTGTGGTGATGAATGGTGGGTTGGTGCTAGGAATGTGACCTTGGTACCAAAGGAGCACAACCCAAAAAAGTTTGGGAGCTACTACTCTAAGTATGTACTGTGTTAGTCGTATTATATTATTAAGTGGTTACTATGCAGGGTTATGCACTGTGTGCAGAGGGCGTTCTGTTTGTCTTGTGCTATTGAGATGAAAGGATGTGGGCTCTAAGCCGTGTGTAACGTTGTGAATCCTGGCATGATTTGTAGAATATTGTCCGTATTTTTTCATACCTACATGCTCCTCAGTTTCAAGTTCCCTCTATATTGATAGGTTTTTCACCTCCTTGGTGGAAGGGATCGCGTTGTATGTCAGCGCCCCGGTCTTTTCGCTTTAAGGCAGAATCATTCACAGATCCATTAGAGTGCTGCTTCAAATTATTCCGATTCTCTGCACTCTGAGTTCAAACCCTGCTGAAAAGAATACTAATCCACGGCAATGAAATACAGGATCTGGCAGTTGACTTGTAATAGCTGTTCTAGTGCTTTGCATCCTAACAGCAACGCTTGTGACGACTTTGGCATAAAGCTGTATCGGTCGAAGACGGCAGCCTCTTCGCCTCAGATAAGCATTGATGATATGGAAACTTCCATGCATAGGCAACAGTCAGTTTTCCTCAAAACAAAAGACTCTAGTGCAAGCTTGAATATAGTGTCTCGTTCGAAGATGAGTTCTTTATCAAAACGAATTTCCGTCAATGTGAGCAACAACGAAACATTTAGACTTTTGAGCTCAGGAAAGCACTCGGATCATATGAATTTGTTTTAGAATAACTCTTCTCTCTGACAGGTAAATCTTTCAACGTGTTCATCAACTCAGATATGGTACAGTCCGTTCCAACAGTTTTTAGTTGATTTAATAGAGCTTTCATGTCTCTTTTAAATACTATATACAACCGACTAACGTTGTAATATTGCGTTCATCTTGGAATCTAAAAGAGGATCTGTGATGATTTAGAACGGCCTAAAGAGACACTCTGATGCCCCATAATGTGTCTGCGTGTCTTTTTTCCTGATTTGCTTTGTAGACCACTGTTAAACCCATATGAATATCCTACCTCAACCCAGGGCCTTAGATATATATTTTTTTCTTGATACAAGGTGGTCAGCTAAACGAGACCCTTATATTATGTTTATTAATGGCCTAGGGTAAAATGTTTGCCCACAAGTGTAAGGAAGGCTCTTCCTCCGTAGATTTTTCACGTTGGAAGAGAAAGATGGTGCAAACAACAACAACAACAACAACAACAACAACAACACATACACACGTACATACATACACACAAACAAACATACATACATATATATATATGTGTGTGTGTGTGTGTGTGTATGTATAGTTATTTTAAAGATACAGATACCTCTTAAAAGGGATGTCAACATCCAGGTTTCACCAGTTTAATCTTATGTATCGATGAAACATTCAGGAGTCCAACATCACTTAATAGTATTGGTGGTTATTGTTTAATAATAGGCACCAATGAAGTATATTACGGAGTTCAATGATTGTTTCACTTCGATATATATGGGTATATTTCAATATAGTACATAATAAGAAGAAAATGGAGTTTTAACAGATAAATATCAATTTATTAACAGATCGTCAATTATGGTCCAAAATTGATATTTATCTGCTAAAACTCTCCATTTTCTTCTTATTATATACTATATATGTGTGCGTCGCGCGTGTGTATGTATGTGTGAGAGAGAGAGAAGGAGAGAACGAGACAGACAGAGAGACACACACACACACACACACAAACACACACACACACACACACACACACATATATATATATATATATATAAGCATACATATATATATATATA
>NC_068981.1:73326285-73332311 GCF_001194135.2 Octopus bimaculoides | reverse complement strand
GTTGAGAACAATTACAAATCAGGCTGAAGAGGAATGGACAAATGGTAAGATTTGTTAAATCCGAAACCGGTTCCTGTTTAAGAATGCTTTTTTTAGGTGATTTTAAATGTCTTGCCCGCTCACGTTTTGGTATGCTGCTATATTTCATGTTGAGAACAATTTAGGTCTTAATAGACACAAGATGTGATCTATTTCTAGCACATTAATTGTCCACGTTAGTGGTCAACGTTATTTTTTTTTAATGTACCTTAATCCCCTGAGATTGCAGATACTAATTCTGAATCTCTTTGATTCTTTAGATGTGCTGGCCTCCTGATAATTAATCGATATTAATTAATATATGATTAATTACCAGATTTTATAATAATATATACATATGTATGTATACGTATATCTTATTTGTTTCAGTCGTTTGACTGCAGTCATGGTGGGGCACCACGTTGAAGAAATTTTTGTCGAACAAATTGACCCCCAGCACTTTTTTAAGCTTGTTACTTATTCTATCGATCTGCTAAGTTAGGTGACACAAACACCTCACCACCGGTCGTAAAGCGGTGTTAGGTGGCAAATGCAGACACAGTGACATGCACACATAATACACACACACACACACACACGCATAATTTGTGTGTGTGTGTGTGTGTGTATGTGTGTGTGTGTGTGCGTGTGTGATTGGCCCGCAGCTATAGTAGAAGACACTTGCCCAAAGTACCTCGCAGTGGCACTGAATCTGGGACCATGTTGTTGGGAAGTCAGCTTGCAGAAGGGGAGCAAAATTTCGGAAGAAGAAAATGAATTTCTTTATTCTTGATTCATTTAATTAATTATTTATTAATTCAACTAATCGAACTTTTTCAACTTGCTAGAAAATGCAAACATTTCAGTTAATTTATGCATTATGTAATTTGGTCAACATTTTTACCTAGTGTAATTTTTTTAATTGGTCATATAAGTAAAAAAAAAAAACATTGTAACTTCATGAATGTTGTTTTGACTCAAAACTTCTTACATCAAAGGAGTAACTGATATTACAAAAGTAATATAGTGTGCAAAATGCTTAGCGATATTTCGTCCGTCGTTACGATTTGAGTATAAAATGTCGCGAAGGTCGACTTTGCCTTTCATCATTTCGGTGTCAGTGAAATAATTACCAGTTTAGTGCTAGAGTCGATGTAATCGACATAATCCCTATCCCGAAATTGCTGGCCTTGTGCCAAAATTTCAAACCGATATTACAAAAGTTATATCTTTTCGAATCACATCTATTTTTAGGGCCGGTCCTTTAGATTAGCTTCTTAGAGGTTATATATATCCTGGATAAATTTCCCATTGTGTTCACCTGAATAGAATGCTGCGCGGCAGGAGTAACATAACTCAGCTGAACAAACCACCATCAGTTTGAATTTAGAGTTATACCTTCATTATACCTCGGACGTTGATCGTTGACAAAACGAACTGGCGACAACGTGATAATTTGCTTCCCTTTCGGCTCGACAATCTTCTTTGCAATTCATATCAACTGTACTAAATTTTTTGCTGGCCATGTTCGTGGTGAAAACAACACGCACATCTCTTTTATTGTATATAAAATAAAATTAAACGTAAAAATACATTAAATTTCCCATTGTGAAATGATCGTTGTGGGGTGCTTGCATGATAAAACATCGAGCTGTTAGCTAAGAAAAATGTTTACTAAGGCTGTGTTAAATCTGTTATATTGCTTAATTCTGCCTGCCTAGTTATAAATACGTACCATGTATACGTAAACCTTGATGCTGCAAACGTCCGGCGAGCTTCATAGTTGATTACCGTCATTTTGAAGCTGTCAGTTCAAGCAATACTACGAGACTTCGTCTTTCTCAAAAATCAAATGGCTTATATTGCTTTTTTTGATTCAACAACTATCTCCACTAACAAACAGCTTTCTTTTGAAGAAAAGTCATTTTACTTTAGCGATGATGATTATTGCAAAAGACCGATACTTTGTGGGCGTTACGCACAACTTTTTATCTTTAAACGATAACTTTAAAGCAAATGTAGTAGTAAAAATAAAGATAATATAAAATCATTTTGCAAAATGTTATGTTATCGTATTTCTTTTGCTGTTCCATTTGAAGACTCGAATTTAATGGAAGCACGATACTTGACTACTTGACTTTTTTTTTATATCCACTAAGAATTTCTTGCATGAATATCAGAAGCAATCGATGGTCGTGTCTGTTTCAATTAAAAGGAATTTCAGCTTTGACTAAGAACAATAAAGAAATACGAAGAGATTGATAACGCAGTTTATTTTGGTCAAACTAGCGTGAAAAGCATCTTTCTTCAAAGCTATGTTCAATATTTCCGGTTAATAAACACCGATCAAATTTGCTATATCCCCATTGTTCACTAGAGTGTCCAGCACCATCCTGCACTACGTATTTGCAGATAGATAGGGAAAGCCATTTAGAGTAATATTTTGGTTACAGATATGGAGACATATACTTGGCAATATGCGAATTACAAAGTTGATAACCAAGGCCCATATACGGCTCTGTGATAAGAGATGGTTAATATAATTTCTCTTTTATCAGAATAGGAACGGATGACACAAGCCTTAAAGGGTCCCTAAGACTGTTGAGACTCCCTTGTTGCTGTTTAGCCACAGTTAAGGCCTGGTCGAGCTGATCTAGGGCCAGGGGCATTCTAGCCATGACTATTCCGTCTTTTCTGACTAGGACGGCAGAGTGTGCTTAGAGAGAGATTTATAACAGGTCGTATGACTACGCTGACTCGGTGAGGCAGGAAAGGTAGATGTGATAGATATCTAGTTTGAAATTCAGTAAGAGAACGTATGCGGCGGGGAAAACTTGGAGGAATGATTAGGAAAAGGTATTTAGTGTCGCATTTAGCGGAAAGAAATTGACAGTGACAAGAAGTGATAGGAATTATTCTAAAATACTAGAGTATGTAACGAGTTGTATTGGAAATGATTAGGAGATGTATAGTGTTATGAGGCCTGTTAGATTAAGTATATTTGGGATGACAAGCAGATGAAAGAGGGGTGTGCTAGGTAAGCTTGGACGAAGTTGTTATACAGTTAGTTAGTCCGGAGAGACTGTGATCGTTGAAGTAATAAGAGACGAAAGAACTGAACGCTTATGAAACAGTGGTTGTACCATGTCAGGGAGGTGTCTTTGCTAATAAATCTCATGAACTTATTTGGATGTGGTCAGAAACGTTTGTGTGTGTGGCAACAAGCACATCTCAAATATGGAGAATTTCATTCAATGTTGTTCGCACTCGAACTTTGTAGAAGCTCGGTAACAGACCACACATGACGTAATTTATGGTCCTGCAAAGGAATCCTAGTCTTCCTAATGCAGCTTTGTCGATGATCAAAATGTTTCCAAGGTCATTTTTCGCAAGGGCTGTACGGGTCTGGTGTGAGGTATCGATAGCAAGCTGATGAGGACTATGTGCAGCAGGATCAGTGAAGTGGGTAGTAATGTATATTTCTGTTTTCGTTAAAGTTAAGACAATAGTTCTGAAGTTATTTAAAATATTGTTTGGAAATCCGATTTCGATGCTTGACATTCTACGTCACTCCTCCCTACGTGTATCGGTAGGTTTAATTCAAGAAAGCTAGGGGATAATAGACTTAAAAGGCTTATTGTTGTGTTACTGTCACATGAAAATATCAAATCAGTTGAAATTATCATGATATATTTATTGGTTCCTTTGTTGTTTTGTAAATTGGTTCTGCTGCAAATTTCAAACACAAGCGGTGACTCAAGCTGTGAAACATCAATTGGTTTATATATTATAGGTATGCATACATTACTGTAACAAATACCGTTTTATAAATATATAGTCGGGCCTAAAGAGATTCGTTTACATTACTTTGTTGTATTTAGTATAGCTCTTCATGGTTCTCATTTCAAATTCCACATGAATCAAATTTGTGAGTCGATAAAATATTTAACTAATAATGGAAGATTCTGAAATGAAAGCAATCAAATTGCGACCACCAAAAGAACTTAATATGGAGCATTGCACATAAGGCATATTATGTTTGTGGCTTAGTTTTTAAACTGTTCAAATGCAAAGAAACAGCATAACCAAATAAGGTTACATGTGTGCATATGTGTTTGTATAATATGCATGTGTATATATATATATATATATATATTGTTGTTGGCACTCCATCGCTTACGACGTCGAGGGTTCCAGTTGATTCAATCAACGGAACAGCCTGCGCGTGAAATTAACGTGCAAGTGGCTGAACGCTCCACAGACACGTGTACCCTTAACGTAGTTCTCGGAGATATTCAGCGTGACACAGTGTGACAAGGCTGGCCCTTTGAATTACAGGCACAACAGAAACAAGAAATAAGAGTGAGAGAAAGTTGCGGTGAAAGAGTACAGCAGGGTTCGCCACCATCCCCTGCCGGAGCCTCGTGAAGCTTTAGGTGTTTTCGCTCAATAAACACTCACAACGCCCGGTCTGGGAATCAAAACTGCGTTCCTATGACCGCGAGTCCGCTGCCCTAACCACTGGGCCATTGCGCCTCCGCATATATATATATACATACATACATACATACACACATACATATGAATGTTTGTATGTATGTATATAAGCATATATGTGTATACGTATATATGTACGTACAGCTCTAAGTGGCCAATATTCAAAACGCTGAACAAGTGCTCTTAAGACCACTTTTGGTGAGATGGACTTGCAGTTCCTGTTAGAACATTTATCCAAGAGAGTTTTGGATAGGGCTCCTTAGACTTAAGCTAGGCTATATACCATACTACTTTACTCTGCTACCCTACCATTCAGCCCATTAAGACAAAAGGTAGGAGAGTAAAGCGTGAGTAAAACAAAATAAGCTATAGTAGAGATCTTTAATGCAGTTGATAAATGATAAGATTTCTGGCAGTTTCCTACTGCTGGGAGGAAGCATCATTGACATGTTCTATTCTTATCGCTGGATCTGTTTCATACGTAACGAAGAAGCTGCTTCTGAGAAACGCAGATTTCAAACACCATTATAAAGCTTCATTGTGCAAGTGTCTAATGTTGCATCATTTGATCATCTTATTGGAATAATATAGTCGCTGTTATTGCAGCTGTCAGAATATTACGAACGCGGTAGAAAAAAACGATCACTTTTGTGGTTTGCTCATTCGGTAGATAAACTATATATGTAGTATAGGTGGTAGCAGACATATTTTCCCAGTCACCTGCACGCCTGCGCTCGCTGTTGTCGCTGCTTCTTAACAACCATCAAAGTACTTGCATTTAAAACAGAAAATGAACAGCGATTACAGTCATCGAATGAAGGCATATGCATTTACCATTAAAAGCGATGGGCAGTATGAACACACACACACACACACACACACACACACACACACACACACACACACACACACACACACATATATGGGTTCGAGTGAAACAAATTGATGTGGTGACTTGTTAAAAGTATAAGAAGTGAAATGCACAAACATTAGAAATTTTGTGTGGTAACATACGAAATAAAATGTTTACACAGTCGACCGTTTTGCTTATGCAAATCATGTCAAAGTAGTTTGTGATAATGTTATAATTTCATGATATAAGACGTTTCCATTCTATGTTTGTAGGAAAACAGATATTTTGTAAATGAATCGGAAGTTTAATACATTCTGAGGCAGGTAATTAGTGTTTACTATTATTATCATTATTACTAAGGCGGTGAGCTGGCAGAGACGTTAGCACGCCGGACGAAATGCTTAGCGGTATTTCGCCTGCCTTTACGTTCTGAGTTCAAATTCCGCCGAGGTCGACTTTGCCTTTCATCCTTTCGGGGGTCGATTAAATAAGTACCAGTTACGCACTGGGGTCGATATAATCGACTCAATCCGTTAGTCTGTCCTTGTTTGTCCCCGCTGTGTGTAGCCCCTTGTGGGCAGTAACGAAATAGGTATTTCGCCTGCCTTTACGTTCTGAGTTCAAATTCCGCCGAGGTCGACTTTGCCTTTCATCCTTT
>NC_068981.1:73316764-73326077 GCF_001194135.2 Octopus bimaculoides | reverse complement strand
TGTTTGTAGGAAAACAGATATTTTGTAAATGAATCGGAAGTTTAATACATTCTGAGGCAGGTAATTAGTGTTTACTATTATTATCATTATTACTAAGGCGGTGAGCTGGCAGAGACGTTAGCACGCCGGACGAAATGCTTAGCGGTATTTCGCCTGTCGTACGTTCTGATTTCAAATTCTGCCGAGGTCTACTTTGCCTTTCATCCTTTCAGGGGTCGATAAATTAAGTACCAGTGAAACACTGAGGTCGATGTGATCGACTAATCCCCTCGCCACAAATACAGTTTTCAAGTGAGCTTGCGGAGCATATGTATGTATGTATGTATGTATGCATGCATGTATGTATGTATGTAGACATGCTTGCCTGGTTAAACTGTTCTTTGCGGCTAAGCGGCTTCGTGTTCAATCACTGCATGGCACATTGGGCATACCTTTTCTACTATAGCCAAGGCCGACAAGTGCTTTGTGAGCGAACTTAATTGGCTGAAACTATGTGGAAGCCCACCGCGCGCGCACATGTGTGTGTGTATATATATATATATATATATATATAGATAGATAGATAGATAGATAGATATACATATACATATATATGCATGTATATATGCATGCATGTATATATGTATACGCATGTGTATGTGTGGATGCGCGTGTGTGTATGTCTTTGTGTTTTTCTGCACTATTTCATAGCCGGTGTTGGTTTGTTTTCGTTCCCATAACGTCGTGGTTCGGCAGAAGGAATCGATCGAATAAGTGCCTAACTTAAAGAAATAAGTACTGAGAAGGTCGATTTGATTGACTAAAAAGCGTCCCGCCCAAATTTTCAAAACCTTCTTACACATATCCCTCGACGAAGATGATGCTATAAATCGCAACCGTGTTGATAAAATTTCGTGTTTTTGCTTCCAATTTCCTACCGTTCACTCGAAGCAAATCTACAACCAAGTTCTCATTTTCCATTTCACCAATCTTGTCACAATGTATATATAATCATGATGAGCGAACACCTGCCCATCCGCTACAATCCAACGAAATGTACCCGGTCCTTAACGTGTATTTCATTTATTAAGCGCGCTCCAGAGTTTGATCTTGAAGTCTCGGAACTCACCCTTTAATTACAATGTTACCCTCTCCGCGAATCTATCTCAATCTTTCTGATCTTTCCAAATACTAAACACACACCCACCCACACGTACACACACACACACTCTCTCTCTCTCTCACTCTCTGACTGACTCTCTCTCTCTCTCTCTCTCTCTCTCTCTCTCTCTCTCTCTCTCTCTCTCTCTCTCTCTCTCTCTCTCTCCAGTTTCCGATTGTTGATAGAGTATCTTAAACTCTTCCTTTATCCACTTGTATAACACTTCCTCTTCAGTGACCATCAGTACGGTTTCCAAAAAGCTAGTGTTATTTGTGACCAGCACCTCTATTTCATTTACTAATGGTCTGTCACAACTGAGAACTTCGATGCAAGCAATGTTGTTACATTGGCTATTTATTGGGAAAGCTCTACGTTCTTCGCCAATGAGCTCTATCTCTCAGATCTCTTGTATTGGAAGCTTTCTCTGTTGTAGTAGTGTGATGGGTCTCTCTCCGATGCACAATAAATCATTTCTAGAATATCAATTAAGATTACTGTTTCCTAGACTCTCCTGTAAGTAAAAAACACGGTCGCTATCACTTCTAACCAAACACGCTCCTTGATACTACCACCTTCATTTCTTTATCATAGGCGCTATTCACACAAACCTGAATACTTTACATCCTACAAGTACTGTTTCCATTGACAGATACCTAAAAATAAGATGATTTAATAGAAACATAAAAAGCTTTCGACAGCATAAACAAGCAATCTTGACACTTATCAAAGGAAAATTTTTTTTTTTAAATCATACCTTTTCTCAACACAAACAATACACATTCAAGACCACTATGTTAGTGCAAAACTCTCAGTCTCTGATCTTATAACCTCACATAGGTATAATTTTGACAGTATCGCAGAGTCAGGTTGCCTCTTAAAATTCAGAAAACTTTTCAACCCTAATAAATAGCTGAAATTTTACAACTCAACATTATAGCACAGCTCACATACCTTGGATGAAGATTCTGCTTAATATACAAAAACATTCTACATTCAAAACATTATCACTAATTGGAGGGTTAGTACATTTATTGATGTCGCTCTACTTTAGTCATCCTTTTCAAATGTAAATACAAGACGAGAATCTACCTCGACTTCTTTTAAGTCTCAGAAGAAAGGTTCAGTTTAATAGTCTTTATGAAAGGTCATTTAATGTATGTAGTTAAAAAGCAAATTATTTCTTAGTTCACAGCAGTATATTTGAATATACTGCTTGCTCATAGAAAATGGCACCAAAATTTTACCCGCTTAGCTGTACGTTATTTTTGTGGCCAAAGAAAACAATTTTTTAACTGGTGCTATAGAACAGTTCCTGGAATCCTAGGGTTTTCAATTGCATCATCTAATTTCTGCGTACCATGCCTATCTGCATACGTCTAAATTCCCTAAACCTTTTCATTTCACCGTTCATTGTGCAGAATCAAAACATTAGATTGAGTTACATTTCGTAAAGCCTTCCACTGTTTTATTAAAGCGTGTGATGAATGTCCAAAGTTGTTATGTGGGTCTTTTTAAATGTCATCCATTGTTATTATTCATCGAGTCAGTCTTGAGATCTTATGTCTGCAATTCTATGGTTCCTGCAACTCTGGAGTAGAATGCTTATGAAAATGAAGGGGAAATATTAGCCTTTCATGGAGTAATGATTTCTGAAAGTTTTAAGTTGACAAATACAGGTAGCAAAACTCCACACGGGTAGCGGTGCTGCTGATTCTGTAACAGCTAAGTTTCTTGATTGTGGTAACTATCGAACGTCTTCAGTAGCCGCTTGACTTCCTGAGTAGCAATCTAACAATCAAACTTCTAGTAGCACCATAAGATAGCCTACCCTGCGATCTGCTTCTAAAGCAGGACATTTAGTCACCTGGATTAAGTAGAGTAAAATACTCGCGTGGAGATGTGATCAGCATCCTGAAGAACGATGAAAAACTTTCTACTAGAACATGACGTTTGTAATTGTGAGATCATGTCCTGTACAAAGAGCAAGAAGTGTTATTCTGATATTATGTTTTCCAACACCATAGTTTCTATCATACTTCCCAAATCTGCTTGTTCCTTTCTAATCTTGCATTAAAATCACTCATATTAATATTATTCTGGGATGTTAATTGAGGTATGATCCAGTGATTGGAAGAAACGGACTGTATCCTGACTCTCGTAAAATTAGATGCTGTATAATCTGTAAGTTATCTATATTGTACTTATTTTATAATATTTATATATTGCAAAATATAATTTCAATATCAAATGAATTGTATTCTGGAAAATAAAGATGACACATGAATGGCTAATGTGAACATTGCAATTTCCAAATGTGTTTGATTTTCCATACAGTTATTCAGCTGGAATTCTCTTTGGTTATGAATTCAACTCTACATCCCAATAGTAACATTAACAACTGCATTGAAGTAATTCGGGTTATAACGTTCAGGGAATGTGGAGAACGTGAAGCTCCTCGCCAAAATCATTCTTAGCAGCATAATTTACATAATTCATCGGAATTATTTAATTTGGGCGTTGGTCATAAAAAGTGATAATTTTCTTTTTGAAATAAGTAACTTTTACTTGTTGTTTAATCATTCATAAAGCAATTAAAGATTTTGTAACACACCTATTCACAATTTTGACTACTTAGGTTCTGATTATTTATTAACAACAGTTCTAAATTAAATATTGGTTTGCAATTCCTTGTCACAGTTCAATGACTCGTTATGTTGCACTGAACTTCCTGCAGTGCGGTTTTCTTTCTTTTCGTTTCATTTTGTGAAGCACGGAATGACTCATTTTACCATAAAAAAGTATAAACTTCATTAATTCTGTATTGGACACGCTGACTAGAAGTTGAGAATCTCATGATGCATGACTAATAGATAAAGTCGATAATGACACATGTATTTTTCTTTTTTCCCTTCTTTTTTTGCTGTCACTGCGATTACCAGAAACTAAAGTGGAAAAAATACGCCCCTGGAGTAGCTCACATTGTTTTAGTTGTTGCTTTTTTTTAAAGTCACATCTAAAACAGCCATTGTCGAATTTTGAAGCATATATTAGTTTTCTTGATTTACCTGTTACAGATCATACAGATGGCTTGATGCGGAATGCTGGTAATGATTTTTCAACATTAGTAAGGTTGGGGCACTACTCCACTGAAATACTAAGCACCGTCAGTCGATAGATGGTGTGAATACTATGGCACAAAATGTAATTACGAAGTATCGGGTAATAACAAAATATTGATTTCTGTATTCACCCTACTCCACTTGGATGTTAGATGAACGTACATTGTGAACATGAGTTCGTTTTATATACATTATATATATATATACACACACACATACATACATACATACATACATACATACATACATACATACATACATATATATATATATGTGTATATATGTGTATATATATATATATATATATATATATATATATATATACATGCATACATACATACAAAGCGGTACTCCAGCATGGCCGCAGTCAAATGACTGAAACAAGCAAAAGAATTAAAGATTACATACATACATGGTGAGAGTCGACTCGTACCCGAATAAGGCAACTTCTAGACGCATTTCATTCTGAGAAACAGCTCAAGTTTGGTCTCCACGTCTCATACGGCTCATAAGGCCTAGAAGGGTCTTAAAAGTCGTTCTACACCGACCACAAGTCATCCTCTCCTCCATTACTCTAGCAGCTGCTAGGACCTTCAATGTCAAGTAACTCTACAGGCCGACTTACTCGTCTCCACGAAGTGCACGAGAGATCATCTGGGATATCATATTGGTAGACGGGGGCGCCTCCGTGACCACTCTTTGGTTAAGTAGGCCTGACTTTGAGAAGCAGACATGACCACACTGGTCACATGAAAGAGAATCTTCCGTGCCCTTCTCAAGAAAAGCGTTCACCTCCTCCATATATTTACCAGCACCTTTCAAACCTGCTGTTCTCGATTTTTTTTTAACACCAATAGCAATCAGATTCCTCCACAGCTCCCAACCAGGTGCAAGATCTTCCCGAGTGTTAGTATCAATATTATTCTGTTAGTATCAATATTATTCAGCATATAGATGATCATGAATGTGAGCCATGGAAGGTTTTTTTTACTGCAGTAAAACGAAAGGGTGTTGAAAAGCTTTCCATTTGTACAGTTAGGATGTAGACGCCAGCATTACTATGCGCAAAATCTTCCAAGACAACAGTAGCAAAGATGGCAAGCAATTTCAGGCCCCCTAGAAATCATGTTTTGACTAAGGTGGGTTCTAGTAGTTTACTGTCGACACAAACCCATACTTTCATATTGTCATGAAGAAATCGAATGAGCCCTGTGAACTTTCCCGGACACTGCAGCTTGAGAAGGACACTCGAAAGAGTTGGCTTATGTACAGTATCAAATACCTTGCTAAGATCGATGCAACACTAGTACAGATCGAGTCGTTGTTCTCAACACTTCTCTTGAACCTGTCAGGCTGTAAAGCTCATATCAGTTGTGCTTCGATATGGCCGAAAGCCACATTGTGATACAGGAAGTATGTCCAGTGCAACATGGTTCAGAAACCGATTAAGAAGTTTCCTTGCAAAGATTGGGTCTCTCACTATCTGTTGGATGGTCAATGACTCCAATAATTTCTTCCGCCCTGAGACTGGATTTGTTTTTCGAGCTGCAAGGTGTTCAACATAAACCATCCTTCCTACCATGCAGGTTTGATAGGTTCACTGATTTAGTCGCTGACAGTCCGACCATGCGACAGATTGTACTGGGTTACGAGTTACCAGGAGCACTAAGACTGACTTGACCATGCATATATGCATAGATATATGCATATATACATGCATATACAGACAGACATATATATATACATATGAGAGAAAGAGAGAGACAGACAGACAAAGACTAGTATTTGAAATATCATATAATAAACAAATTATTGATTTATTAAAATTGTCTCAGCCCCTGGAGGCTATGTTATAATTACAGAATGGCAGTTAAGACCAGCTCAACTTGAGAAGGGAAGATAATCTCAAGAAGAAAAAAAAACAATTCTCAGAAACTGACAAGCCACTAAAGAAAAGGAGGAAGCATGTTTCCTGGAGATACAAGGACAGTCATGGACACTTGTTTCTGGCTCAATAGTCGCCATCACCATGAGTTACAGAACACAAAATGTAAAAGTATATATATTGAGGCGGTATCAGATATGAGCTTCAAGAAATAAGGCCATATTATCAATTTCATGTGAGTCCTACGTTTACTTCTGTCATTGGAAAATGAATTGGTTCTAGAACGATGATCATATACAATCTGACGTCCAGATAATTCATTTTCCAAACGCTTATCTCTTGTAATTAGAACTAGATTTTCTTGGATTCAGTGTCACTGCGTGGTCCGCTGGACACGTGTCTTCCACTATAGCGTTAGGCCGACCTAAGCCTTGTGAGTGGATTTAGTAGACGGAAAGAAGCCCGTCGTATATGTGTGTGTGTGTGTGTGTGTGTGTGTGTGTGTGTGTGTGTGTGTGTGTGTGTGTGTGTGTGTGTGTGTGTGTGTGTGTGTGTGTGTGTGTGTGTGTGTGTGTGTGTGTGTGCCTGTGTGTGTGCCTGTGTTTGTCCCTCACCAGTATTGCTTGATAACTCATGTTGGAGTGCTTGCATTTCTGTAACTTAGCAATTCGGCTAAAGTGCCCGTAAAATAAGTACCAGGTTTAAAAAATAGTAAAAGACAAAAAATCACTGTATTTATTCTCAATAACGCTCTATTTTACCTGAATAAGATGATATAATTTCCTTCTAACATTTTATACTATCCATGTATTCTGAGACTTTATCAGCTTCCGAAATATCAAGTACGTTGCTGAAAGAGTTCTAATTTCGTTGTAGCTAAAGACAGAGCCAACATACCTCAAGACAATTTTACTTTTAAAACTTTGCCTTTCATTCTTTGCAAAGTCAATTGTATTTACGATAAGTCAACCACTAAAATATTAACTATATATTCGACCGAAAGAAATAAATTTTGTATCACGTGAAGTTAGTTTATATCATAAGAATTTTAAACGCTATAGCAAACAGGTTATGAAGCCACTGTTCTGTTGTTTGACATTCAAAATATCTCAGTCTATTGCTAGCGGCTGGTAGAAAGTTACTTCGAGATAAATTACTGTTATTGAAATAGTTCTTGATTGAATGAGTTGTCTTATAACTTTCTGTATATAGAATAGAAATGTTTCAAAAAGAAAATAGAAACTACACGTGGAAAATATATGGGGAAAGTAAGAAGAAAAACAGCGAAAATGTACATTGGATATGAAAAAATAAAGACTTTTTAATGAAAAATAACGATAAATATATACATTTAGATGAACTGAGGTAGAATTAAGAGGAATAAAAGTCATTATTTTGAATTATTAACGAGATTCAAAGTCATACCGGTATCGTCAAACGCTATTCACTGGCTTTGAATGAACACCGGTTTCCAAACGGTGTTGTGTCTAATAATCCCTGAGTAAAAAGATTATGTGTAAGGGAGGTAAGTAGTTCTGGACGTGGTGCAATTAGGTTAGATATAATACAGTAAAATGAATGAGGTGTGGGAAGTATGGGAGTTAGTGGTATTATTGGTAAGATTAGTAGTGTTCTGTATTATGTTACGTGTTCATGCTAAGTTGTAGATGATATTTATTTGATGAAAGTTACCTTTTTATTCATTCTTTGCTGTACTGTGAACATTGATGGAAGGGGAAAATTAGGAAGTTAGGATTAAGGTTCCTAGCACATCTTTTTATGTGTTCACTGGCCTGTATTGTGAGTAGCGGATTTGTTCTTTATTACAGTATTATATCTACTCTAATTGCACTACGTCTAGAACTACTTACCTCCCTTACACATAATCTTTTTACTCAGGGATTAGTAGACCGGACACCGTTTGGAAATCAGTGCTCATTCAAAGCCACTGAACAGCGTTTGAAGATACCGGTATGACTTTGAATCTCATTAGCTATTCAAAATAATGACTTTAATTCCATTTAATTCTACCTCAGTTCATCTAAATGTATATATTTATCATTACATAAAAAAAAAGCCTTTATCTTTTCATATCCAATGTGTGTTTTCGCTTTTTTCTTATTCTTATACATATATATATATATATGTTTATTACGTATGTATGTATATATATGTGTGTGTGTGTGTGTGTGTGTGTGTTTATGTATATATATATATATATATATAGATGTTTATTATGTATGTATGTATGTGTATATATATATATATATATATATATATATATATATATATATATATATATGAATATAATTGAACAATAATCCTAGAATGGAAGCGTTCCCACAAGTCACGTGACTTTTAAGATCACAGTACGTATTCCTGGGATGATTTGCAGTGTAATCCATTGTATTCGTGGGCATCCGGTTGATCATCATCATTGAGCTTAATACTGGTAAAAAGAGAAAAACATCCATCTGTGGTTCATCCACTAATGTTATATCACCTGAAGAAATGAATCAATGATCATGATCAACCAGAAACCTACGGATACAACAGACTACACTGTAATAATCCTAGGAGTACGGCCTGTGATCTCAAAAGTCATGTGATTTGTGGAAATGCGCGTAGCGAAGCATCAAATGTTTATAATTTCCATCTTAGGATTATTGTTATAATTATTATATTTATCCTACCTTATATCGGTATAACTTGAATCAACCTCGAAAAACTGGGTCACTAGTCAGCATCATTAGACAGTGACCAGCATTATACATATAGTGCATTGGTAGCATCTCGAGTTCAAGAAAGACGGTTCCAAAAACCTGCAGATGATTTCTTTAAAGTAACCAAATGTTCATGTTGCCCCTTGATCCATTTCTTCCATCATTATATGTATAGGTGCACGGTGTGCCGAACGTCAGATGTTGGAGTGATCGCAGAGCAATATGAGATGAAGTGTCTTGCTCAAGAGCACAACACACTACTCGCAAATCGAATCCATGATCTCGCAATCATGAGTGTAATACCGTAACCAAGAGGCCAGACACCCTCACACGCACACAAACACACACACACTCACATCTATCTATCACACTTTCTCTCTCTCTCTCTCTCTCTCTCTCTCTGTATATATATATATATATATATATATATATATATATATATATA
>NC_068981.1:73293690-73315726 GCF_001194135.2 Octopus bimaculoides | reverse complement strand
AGAGGAATACAGAAGATATATGTGTATGTGTGTGTGTGTGTGTGTGTGTGTGTGTGTGTGTGTGTGTGTGTGTGTGTGTGTGTGTGTGTGCGTGCGTGCGTGCGTGTGTGTGTGTATAAATTAATAAATAACTGATATCTATTAATTTATATACAAGTACATACACACACATCAATACATGTATATATGCGTGTTTGTGTGAGCCCGTGTGGAGGTAATCGTTGTCAAGATATCAGCAAAACTGGTGCTTCTCGAAACGAGCATTATTGCGATATTTGTTTCACGCTGAGTCACAAGCAATCCTTGGTAACTTTCACTATCAGAGTTGTAATCAATCCATTATTGACTCATTAAAGACCTGTAACCAACAACAGTATTGTTCAGTACTGGAAATATACTATTAAAGATATTAAAGAACAAAATCACATATATGTGTCTATACGTGTGTATTTGTGCGTGTTTGAACATGTGTGCATACTCGTGTGTGTGCGTACGTGTGTGTGTTGTACATGCATGCGTGCGTGTGTATGTGTAGCACGTATTTGTGTGCCTCTTCTCTGTTTGCTTCGGGCCATGTACTTTTGTGGTTGTCTCTGTGTGTATACGTATGAGCATCTGCATGTGTGCCTCTGCATGTATGTTTATGTGTGAAGAACTTAACAAGCAATTATATGCTAAAATGCGTTTCAGGATTTCACACGATTACCTCAATGAACACAAGTGATCTCCAGTAACTATGAGCAAAAGTACTGAATATGCTTTCACTCTATATTCACCGAAGATCATTGACGAACACAGCAAATTCACTCGGATCACACACAATGCACGCACACACGCACACGTGTGTAATTTGTACAAAGCACATAGTGACTCAGGAAAAATTATTATGGACTTCCTCTTCATATTCAAGATAGTGACATCATACTTGAGGTAGTTAGAAGAATAAATTGATTGGTGGCAAGAAAACATCTCAGTATCTAATATCAATCTAAACAGATATTGGCAAGTACATGCGACAATCCTAGACACTTCGATCTCATTAGACATGTTCATCAAGCACAGTTTTTTCTGTACTAGCAGATTAGTGGTGAGAATCACTACATTGATGCACAGATATGTGCTTTGATTTTTTTTCCAGTTCATTATGTAAAATGACCCTAAAATGACTAATTTTTATTGAGTTACCTGGTAATTACTCGAACTCATTATAGTATTATAGTACTTTTTGAAACCTGCAGTGTACATCGTTGTACTTCAACATATCACTATAGTGGTTATCTTGCATTGATGTAACAAATGTTCAAGTCCCCCCTCTAGTCATTCTTTTATAGCTCCGCTGAAACGTAGGAAGTTCTATGTCTGTACAGTTAAGGATACCTCGATGCATCTCACGGTCACACGCGCTGGCCATACTGCACCTGATATTAGTGTCCTTTGTCAAGAAGATTTCAGTCAACTTTGTAGAACCCTCTTCTTTCTACTTCTCGCCTATAATAGCTTATAAGCAATACTCCAATGAAGAAAGCCTCTGCGTTTGCTATCGGTTTTGCGTCTTACCCTATGCTGCACACTCTAGGTAAGTACCCCCACCCCATAGCTATTCACTTCCATTCTACCAAGATCACAACCATGCACATATGCACACCAAGTGCGTAAGAACCTCAGCCACTTCAAACAAACAAGATCACTTTCCCTTACAACGTTCCTTCTGTTACTCTCAAACATTGCGCCTCAGATATAGCCACTATACTCACAAAATTCTTCAGCCACTCCTTGCTTCAACTAGAACATATCCTGACCTTTGGAGACACACCAAAATGGGTGTAAATTCTTAAAGTGCAACTCATCAATTTCTGCCGTCTACCGCACTACCGTACTTACTGACGGCTCATCGAAGTTTGCGGAAACAGCCACTAACAACAATGTCTTACAATAAGCAAGCTCTCTCTCGGCCACATTGATGGGCTGGAGTTTCTATTTCCAGATGAAATTATTTACATATTCGCTAGTGATAAGCTTGAGAAACCATAAAACATCACAATCTAGAATAGAATAAAATAGAATAATCTCGATCTCGCTCTGTTTTACTTTCAGTAAGAAGCTGTTATAATTTCCTTCTAAAATTTTATACTATCCATGTATCATGAGACCTTACCAACTTCCGAAATGTCAAGTACGTTGCTGAAAGATTTCTAATTTCGTTGTAGCTAAAGATAGAGACAACAGATCTCTAGACAATCTTACTTTTAAAACTTTGCCTTGCATTGTTGCAAAGTCAATCGAATCTACGATAAGCATCCACTAAAATATTAACTATATGCTTGACCAAAAGAAATAAATTTTGCTTTATAATAATGCTCTGAAAATTTAGTTTTTCCTATCATGTGAGGTTAGTTTATATCATAAGAATGTATATCATAAGAATTTTAGACGATTTAGCAAACAGGTTATGGACCCACTGTCTTGTTTGACATTCAAAATATCTCAGTCTATTGCCGACGGCTGGTAGAAAGTTTGAGATAAATTACTGTTATTGAAATATTTCCTGATTGAATGAGTTGTCCTATAACTTAATACAAGCCAAATATTGAGAAAGGTTGCAGAAACTTTTGAATAGTCTGCCCGAGCTTCAATACCTATAATAAAATTCAATAAACTCTTGGTTGTTTGTTAGTAGATATGATTAAATCCTTGATAGCTATAGTGACTATGATGACCATAGTAGTTATTACAATGCTGCTGCTGGTGCTGCTGGTGCTGCTGCTGCTGCTGATGATGATGATGATGATGTTTATGCTGTAGGTGATAGCGTTCTCGCTGGTTCTGTAGTGAGGTTAGTTGCTGAAGTAATCGGTAGTTGCTGAACATTCTACATAGAGAGCTGTTCATATTAGTAGAGTGCGGAAGAATTTCATATAACCTTACTTGATAGAAAAATCTGTTTATAACTTCTAAACTAAATATATGATATGGAACTGAAGGTTAACATTAGTCTAATAGATCATTTTTATCTGTTGATAAAAATAAGCGTGAAATTCATTCGTAATATTTCAAAAGGAATATAAATTATCAACTTCAACATAATCTACAATTACGTTTAATTTTAAAATATGCAGTGATTTCATTTACGGAGATTGCAAAGAGTGAGTTACAAATATCATATAATTTCTAAGTATTGATTCAATGATTAATCAGAAACGATCGATGTGAAATGAAAATCCAATAAAATAGACATCAATATACTTTACTATATAATAAACTGGCACTCCGTCGTTTACGACGACGAAGGTTCCAGTTGATTCGATCAATGGAACAGCTTGCAAGCAATTTTATAAAAATTTTGTTTCGAAAGTCTTTCCGAATTACTGCTTTTTCCGAACCAAGGTCAACACACATTAAATTTGCTTAAATAATTAAATGAAATTCAGGTACATTTGCATTGAAATACAGGTACCTGTAAATGGTACAAGATTATTTTTTTCTACTCTAGGCATAAAGCTCGAAATTATTTGGGAGGGACCAGTCGATTAGATCTTCCCCAGCACGCAACTGGTATTTAATTTATCGACCACGAAAGGATGAAAGGCAAAGTCGACCTCGGTGGAATTTAACTCAAAACATAAAGACAGACGCAATACCGCTAAGCATTTCGCTCGACGTGCTAACATTTCTGCCAGCTCGCCGCCTTAATGGTACAAGATTATTAATAGTTTACTGTGCAAGGTACTATTCTGTACAAGGTAAAAGATAACCAGTCTGGCAGGGCGGTATTTGAAGTACCTGTTTGGGGTAAGATATAATAGTTTCACAGAAACCGTTGAACAACATTCTATCGCAATTCTCTTAGTTGTGTAAGGTGTCTAGGTATAGCTAGAGAACATATGTGTGTTTGTGTGGAGGGGTCGTATGCCTGTATGCCATTATTCAGTTTTATTTCAAAATTTCTTGCCAATAGAGAAAGAGTGGTTTTGTAACCAACATCCAAGGCTCGTTCACTGGAATCTCAACATCAACAACAGAGTATTTTTGTACGTATGTATGTATACGTGTAGATTTTTATGTTTTATTTTATGTATGTTGTCTCATGCATATATTTGCATATCTAGGTACGTTCATATATACTTAAATGATAAATTTATGAAAAGTTTTACAGATTTTTACCGTTCCAGAGATGGATTGAATCAGCTTTCTCCTTTCTGGTTTTGAGAAACCTTGTATGTATGTATGTTACTATTCAGTTTATTTCAAGATTTCTTGACAATAGAGAAAGAACTGGTTTCTAACCTAGACCCAAGGCTCCTTCATTGGAATTTCAACATCGACGACAGGGTATTTTTGTTTATATGTATGTATGCATGTATGTATGTATGTATGTATGTATGTATGTATGTATTTATGTATGTATGTGTAGATTTGTATGTTTTATGTATGTATTCTCATGCATATAGTTGCATATCTGGACATGTTCATATATATTTAAATGATAAACTTCTGGAAAGTTTTACAGATGTTTACATTTCCAGTGATGTATGTATGTATGCATGTATGTATGTATGCATGTATGTATGTATGTATGTATGTATGTATGTATGTATGTATGTATGTATGTATGTGTATATGTATAACTGCCGAGTGTGGAAAATATAATAATTTTGCCTACGTTTGATAACATTATAAGAAACAGACCAGAACCCAGAAAAGTGCCTTGCGGTAATCCACTTATCACCACAGATTTTCCCGATAAATATAATTTTTACAGGAAAATTTTGTAAATTAATGTATTAACTACTATATAATTTTATATAAATGGATTTATTAGAAAGTGTAATTGGTTTAACTACTAAATGGAGTTAATTCGATATCCTTCAATTTTTTTAGTTTCTAGCTAAGTTAATTGGTACATAAAGAAAAGTATACAAAACAATACTAATTAATTTATTACAACTTTCCTTTGCATTTTCTTTTCAGGAAAATACCTCTTCCATTTATACCTATATCTTTAATATGCATATTTATGTGTGTGTGTGTGTGTGTGTGTGTGTGTGTGTGTGTGTGTGTGAGCGTGCGTGTGAGTGTGTGTGTTTGTATCTGCATGTGTGTATCTGTGTGTGTGTGTGTGTGTGTGTATCTGCTTGTGTACCTGCTTGTATGTGTGTGTGTGTGTGTGTGAGTGAGACAGAGTATGTGTACATATAACCACAAAACGCCCTTCACGTACACAGTGTTCTTGTATTTTACAGTGCATTAATTTTAAGCTGAAGTGGGTTGTACAAGAAAGCATTAAATAAACCGATGCACAATTACGACTTTTATCTCATCTATAGCATTTTAATTCAAACTACTAAAACTTAATGCAACTAACTTTTTTTCGTATTGATAAACCGTTAAGAATTAAGTTCATCAACTGATGGCAAAATGTTGTCATTGCACATTGACCCGTAGGAGTGTTATTTGTGAACTGATGTTTGCGTGTATTTTTATTTATTATTTAGTCCGAGGAGATGAAGCACTTAGTAGCAGCCTTCCAGTCTTTCATTGGTCCGTGAAATCGATATAGTTGATGTCAGATTAAACAGCTGTATACTAAACTATGTAGAAAAGATGTGGGTAAATAAATAGCCCCAAAGTGGCACGATTCTGCGAAAGAAAGGAATATGCAGTAGGAATGATACAATAGGGGGAAGAAAGGGGAAGGCACATCGAATTTGCTTTGGTGCAAGTGCCAAGCAGCTTACAGATTCAGAGGAATAGAAAATGCTATGCATGCATAGCGCAGATGAGTAAGTTTACTTCAGAGTATGAGTCAAGACTTATATATCTGTCGATGTAACGCATGAGTAAGAAAATCATTTACCTGACAGTTTTTTTATATTTTATTTTGAAAAGATAATATAGGAGCAGGCGTGATTATGTAGTATAAAGCTTGCTTCCCAACCACATGGTTCCGGGTTCGGTCCCACAGCGCGGTACCTTGAGCAAGTGTCTTCTACTATAGCCTCGGGTTGACCAGAGCCTTGTGGGTAGATTTAGTAGACGGAAACTGAAAGAAGAGACCGTAGCATGTGTGTGTGTGTGTGTGTGTGTGTGTGTGTGTGTGTGTGTGTGTGTGTGTGTATGCGTGCGTCTTTGTGTCTGTGTCTGAACCCCACCACCGCGTGGCAACCGGTATTGGTATGTTTACGTTCATGTTACTTTGCGGTTCAGCCAAAGAAATCGATAGGATAAGTACCAGGCTTAACAAAAGATAAGTACCTGGGTCGATTCAGTCAACTAAAAAAAAACAAAAAATTTTCAAGGTGGTGCCCCAGCATGGTCACAGTCTAATGACTGAAAAAGGTAAAAGATAATGATATGGTATATCTAATGTGAGTAATTAACTTTTATTGAGTTTATCATACAACAGTCAATGAAGGCTTCTTTGTTAATTTATTCATTTTATGTTGCGTTGGATGAGCAATAAGGTTATCGGTCGCATGTTTTCAACGATCCAATGACAGATTCACTGTGTTTCTGACAGCAGCAGCAACAAGATCAGCAGCAGTAGTAGTAGTAGTGAAAATGAATTGGTTGCAATTGTAGTAGGTATCAGATTAACTCTGCAGCACCCATTTGACACTGAGCAGACGCTCCGTGAGCCTTGATACTCATTTTCGCCAGCTGAATGAACTTGAGCGATGTGAAATAAAGCAGTTTACCTAAGAACACAACAAATATACCGGACCGAGAATTGAACAGGAAACGTTGTGATCGGGATCCCAGTTTTCTAACCACTAGGCCGCATGCTCTGTGGGTATGATATTTACAAATTGCATGTTGGGAATAGTAGTGACGCACTGTTGATAGCTTTAAGAATGGCAACAAATTAGTTTGATGATTTTTAAATTTAAATCTATATTTTGCGTAAGAGCACATCTACAAATGGAATAATTTAAAAGCCATCGTGGGAACATGGAATATGAATTACGGACTTGAGGTAGAAAATGTCTCGTTAAACATTGATTTCGGTTGACTGCTGTCGTCGCTGCCGTCGCTGCCGTCCTCGTCGTCGTTTCCCGTAGGTCAGTCCCGATCAAATCATTTACCTGAGAGTTTGTTTTTTTTTTGTTGTTTTTTTGTAAAGATAATATAGGCGCAGGTGTGGTTATGTAGTATAAAGCTTGCTTCCCAACCACATGGTTCCGGGTTCAGTCCCACAGCGTGGTGCCTTGAGCAAGTGTCTTCTACTATAGCCTCAGGTCGACCAGAGCCTTGTGGGTAGATTTAGTAGACGGAAACTGAAAGAAGAGACCGTTGTATGTGTGTGTGTGTGTATGTGTGTGTGTGTGTGTGTGTGTGTGTGTGTGTGTGTGTGTGTGTGTGTGTGTGTGTGTGTGTATGTGTGATCAGTTATTTCAGCTTGGATCATTTTGTCATTTTATGAGTATCTAAAACACTTTATCCAATTCTTCTTTCTTTTCGTAAGGGTATGGTGTGATTCAAGGAAATTTTGTTTGTTATTTTGAGCAATTCTCGTCGCCGTTCGGTTGTTTTCCCGTTAGCTCGGTTGTCAGTTGTGTAAATATTTAATTGGTCGGTTCGCTGTCATTTTATTTGTGCTTAATTCTCGTTTTCGACAAGATAAGAAATAAAATCGTCTTAAGCAAGAACTCAACATTAAACAGTGAGTTTATACCTCAAAGTACATCAAATCCACGTATTTACTACCTCGCCTTTGAAACGTAAATATTGTAGCTGTTCCAAGGACTAGAGATTGCAGAATCAATGAAGTACCAAACTTAACGGATCTATATTTATCTCCGTTTACATTCTATGTTAAAATCCTCCTCCATTCACGGATCGTCTTTGATTTTCTTTCGTCTTGAGTTGATCAAATGCGTACCAGTAATATATTGTAAGAAGATACGATTGACTATACATCTCCTTTATAAATTGGGTTTATTGTGTCGATGTAAAGGAAATGTTGATTGTGGTTATTAGAAGAACCCTATATGTTTTCAAAAGAAACCACTGAACAGCGGATTCATTGTTTTATTGTATTGAAAATCATTGGGTTTGACTTTGGTTTCTGTTCATCAGATATTGATAAAATAAGTATGAGTGATATGTTGGTATCTGCTGTATTGATCATAATTCTCTATTAATCATCCTTAATCAATAGATATCAATATAAACATTACACTGACTGAATATTGAAGCGTGTACGAGGTCGATCGACCTGCTTAAAATGACAACTAATCTCCCGCATAACACATCTTTTGGGTTCACTGTACATTGTAAAAAAAGATGGAATGGTCATGGAACAGAATGGCTTTTGATTGTATGTCTTTTTGTTCAGGGTTTATTTGAGATAAACCAATTGCTTGCTCGACGTGCAAGAAGTAGTAATCAAATCTTCTTTAAATTAAATTTATTGTCCAGGAAAGGAATGGAAACGTTCAGAAATGTAGCCATGTACATATCTAAAACAGCCACGGTTGGAATGTCTGTAACCATATATATGCGTTGTCAGGGCTACTATAGCAATCGCATTACAGTACAAAGCGCTACTAGCTCTCAAACACGTCTCGTAGTTGTGTCTATGTAATTGTTTACTGTCGAAAATGTTCATGTTATGTAAGTACATCACAAGTTAGCAGCGTTTATCTCCTCTAATGTCAAAAAGAAAAAAGAAAAATAAGTAGGTGAAAGTTATCATCTTATTATCTGACTATATAACTAAAAATCACCATGAAAAGCAACGTGATAACGGAAAAATGTGTAACAGTTAATAAAGCATTGCATATTTTACTGTAAAAATATTGGGAATATTTTTCAGAACTTCATTCAGTAAATAGCTAAAAATGAAGGACCCTGTCTCTGAAATACAAAACTTTTTCAGAGAAAATTCCATTCCTGACTTACAAGCATTACTATCCAGTGCAGTCATCCCCTCTTTATGCTACCTTGCTACAGTTTTGGTATCCATAATAATTATACTCAACTGTAGGAAGACTTCTAGACATTTTATAAGTAGTTTTCATTGAATTGTTACTCTTTTGTTATCCTCCTTTTTCTGTTTCGGAATACTTAGAATGTCAGCTGGAAGGAGAGCATGCAAAGGCTTAATCTGTTCTTTTGGAATAACAAAGATGATCACTGTTGGATATAAATTTAAATGTTTACAATGTAGCGGCTTAGATATTTTTCTTTTTAGTCATAATAATTGTAAAATCTTGATGAATTTCACTTTCTTATGTAAGGAATCAAATTAGATACTTATTTCCTTAAAGCTTTTATCATTTCATCGGGACCTATTCGAACATACTTGTTTTACTTGTTAAGTATAGGAGTTAGGGAATTATCCATATTTGATGCAACCCCTCCGAGGCCATTGAGCTTGACGCTGTCAATGTTCCGTTAAAACTGCTTCACGTTAACATCTGCAGGCAAGTCATAAGCAGTGAAAAGATTCCAAAGAGCCGATACTCTGTGGAGTATCGCTGACTAAAGTTTAACATATTGGAGTAGGCATGGATGTATGGTTTAGAAGTTCGCTTTTTGATCACGTAGTTTAATATTTAGTCCCATTGTGCGGTATCTTGAGAAAGTTTCTTTTATTACAGGCCTGGGTCGACCAATGTATGTCTTGTGAGTGAATTTCGTAGGCGGAAACTAAAATAAGCTCGTCATGTGTGTGTGTGTGTGTGTGTGTGTGTGTGTGTGTGTGTGTATGTTATATCTTATAACATATAAGGTAAGGGGGTTTGCATTTGCGTTTGCCCACACTCACACACACCGCTTAATTACTGGTGTTGGTTTGTTTAAGTCTTCGTAACTAAGCAGTTTGGAAAAAGTTAACGATAGACTTAGTACTAGACTCAAAAATAAGTACTTAGGTAAATTTATTCGACTAAGCTTTTCAAAGTGGTATTCCAGCATGGCCGCAGTCCAATTTACTGAAGCTAGTAAAAGAGTAAAAAGCAAAATAGAATTTAAAAGGATCCATGTATTTTTGACCATTTTGCAAAAGCATCTGAACCACCTAGTTTGACGACATCGTTTGATAACATCTGCAACTTAGAAGCGCTGCTATTGAATTACAACGTGACATGACTTCTGTATCGCATCGTATAAACGGGAATGTCACCTCGAAAAATGACACTGGCATTTGTTGTTTTCAAATAAGCTGAAATGTTTAAATCCATTAAAAACGTTTCCAAATCCGTTTCACACTTTTGTGAAGGTGATATTTGTTTGAAAGAAGAAAAAAGCTATTTAACCCTTTTAGAGCGATGGCAGTTACAAAGAAAGAAACAACAAAAAACACATTGCTACCTTTAAACCAATGATAGAGCTTTTATTTGGTTGTTCAGGTTGATAGAAATAGCAGCAAAATCTCTCTGGCCACAAAGTGCTGTTTTAAGAAAAGGAAGAGCACATTAGATAATGTAGTCCTAAATAGGCCTAGAAAAAGACGAGATGATCATTACAGGGATGCCTTTGATCTTGATTCTACACGATTGGGATTGACCTAGGGTTAAACATCAACAGCAGCAACAGAAATGTTCCTGACCTTGTTCGATGTCAAATGTAAGTACCAAAACTCTAACGAATGAAATCACCCAAAACAGATCATATTACAATAATGAAACACCGGTACAGAGATTCCTAACACTAATTGTCCGGAATCTCTAATAATCTGCACTAATTTACGAACAGGAACTTCAGATACCCGCGGCCGCCAGACTAGTTTATTGGTACCTTCTACAGACTAGTACTCTGCACGGTACAGTTTTAATAAACTTGTATTACTTATGCGAATGCACAAGTATCTGTATCTCATTTAACTATTTAAGTAAATTTAATATTTGCTTAGTGAAGGCGCATGGCACAGTAGCTAGAGCATGAGGTTGTGAATTCGGTTCTCGAACTGGGTCGTGTGTTGTGTTCTTGAGCTCCAGTTCACTCAGCTGTAGAAATAAGCTGCGACGTCACTGTTGCCAAGCTATATCGGCCATTTCCTTTCCATTGGATAATATCGGTGGCATGAAGAGGGAAGACTGGTATGCATAGACGACTGCTGGTCTTCCATAAACAACCTTACCCAATGGAGAACTTTCCAGGTACAATCCCATGGTCATTCATGAAGGAATAAGTTTTTTTTTTACTTTAATATTTGCATAATTTAATGTGTGCTGACCAAGATGACCACTTCTGGTTTGGAAAAATCAGTAATCCAGAAATTTTTTCTGAATCAAAAGTTTCGGAAAATTTATGTGTTATCTGTATTGAAATATTTTGCGGCTCTGAAGCATAAACTAAGGAGTGGCTTTATGTCATTATATGGAGCGGAAGGAAAACAACCCGTATTGAATGTGCTTAACTGAGACATTGGAACAATTCAATGAAATTCACAACATACTATTATAACTTTAACTTACACGAACGTAATACATTAAACTACACCAATAGCACTGAATTGCACTACATCAACACATCATACAGTGCCGTGCTAGTAGAATTAGTAGTAGTAGTAGTAGTAGTAGTAGCGGGGAAGGAGGGTGCCGGAGATGGCGGTAATAGAACTGTCGAGGTACACCCAATTGTTAGATGCAAGCGAATATGACGTGGTAGAAGGTACCATGCTTTCGCTAATTATTTTAGATGCCTATATAGCTGCGAGCAGACAAAGATACCTTCTCGGTCCCCTACGCCAATCATCAAGAAGATCACCCAGAAAGGAGCAACTGAAGGAAGTGCAGACGCAAACTGACGGGAATGAATGTAACATGGTTCGATTACAGAAAAGCATATGACATGGTACTGCACAGTTGGATAAGTAAAACGAAGAGCATATTTGGAGTGGTAGAAATTATGGAGAAAATGGTTAATGAAAGTATGAAACATTGGAATACTGGATTGGAGGGAAGCTAAAGTTTTACAAAGGGAACATCAGCTGTGTTATATTTCAAGGTGATAGCTTATCTCTATTACTATTTGTATTGGCCATGATACCGTTGAGTTTGATATTACGCGAAGTTAAGATAGCTTATTATTTGGGAAAAGGATATGATAAGATAAATCATCTCATTTTTATGGATGATATAAAGCTTTATGCGAAAATGAGAAGCACTTTGTAAATATTTTACATACTGTTCGCATTTTCTCAAATGATGTAGGTATGGAATCTGGAATTGAAAAGTGCGCTATACTGATAATGAAATGAGGTAGATTTGAAGGAAGCCATGGAATTGAAATGCCAAATGGGCAAACAATAAAAGCAGTTGAGAAAGAACAGCGGTATAAGTATTTGGGAATGCTGGAAGCAGATGAAATAAAACACGGAAAAAAACAAATTGCCAGTAGGGAGAATACAAAGAGAGTGAGAAAAGCATTACAAAGTCGAATTCAAAAAATATTATTGAAGTACTGGTTTGAGGAATAATTCATGAGCATTTTTCTTTTCAAATTTCAAATTTAAAAATGCATGCAGAAATAAAACGCACTGACAAAATGTGTTATGTTATTTAAATGAGAATTTTTTGCTCTTCAAAGTAGTGTGATTTGATTTTTTTTATTTTATTGATTTTTGTGCATTTTCAGAACATTAAAATAGAATGTCAAGTGGACAAAACTGAGCATTTTCGACACCATTTGCTTTCTGCATTTAATCGAGGTGTTAAAGGCGCCGAAGATGCGCGTGAGATTTGTGCTGTGTATGGAGACGGAACATTGCCTCAAAGTACCACTTGCCGTTGGTTTTCGCGCTTCAAAAATGGAACTTTGACCTCAAGGATGGATCACATACCGGTCGACTAACTGAGATCGATGACGAGTGATTGAATCAACTTCTTCACGAAAATCACTAGAGAATTGGCATAGCAGATGGATTGGGATCAAAAAATTGTGCTGAACCACTTTTACTCAATAGGCAAGGTTCAGGAACGCGGCACTTGAGTGCAACACAAAGCCCGTCCTCACATACCCAATATCACCAAAGCCGCGATTCAAGAACTTAAATGAGAAGTACTGCCTCACCCTCCATACTCTCCAGACTTGGCACCGTCAGATTTTCCTTTCTTTCAACCACTTTCGAGCGCTTTGCGCGGTGTATTGTTCAATAATAACATGGAATTAAGGGCGTGGTTCGACGAATTCTTTGAGTCAAGATCGGGAACTTTCTATCGCTGAGGCATCGAAAAACTTATTGAACGATGGGAGGAAGTCGTAAACAACAACGGAGAGTATATTATTAATTTTTAATTTGTTGTTTTGTTTTTGTTTAAAATACATTTGAAAAACGCTCATGAATTATTCTTCAACCCCAATAATAAATGCCAGAGCAGTACCGGTAATCAGATATGGGGTTGGAATTGTAGACTGGATAAAAAGCGACATACAGAAACTTGACAGAAAAGCTAGAAACCTGTTGACTATATAATGGAGCCAACCATCGGAAAGCTGATATCAACCGGTTGTATTTGAAGAGTGACCAGAGTGGAAAAGGCTCAACAGAGTTTCTCCAAGAATGATGTTGCTATTGCCTTCCCCTAAACCTCTATAAAACGCCAAAGTGGAACTTCCACCGACCACATTGCCCGACTGCCAGAAGACAATGAATACCTGACGACTTATAATTATGTTAGTAGTAGTAGTAGTAGTAGTAGTAGTAGTAGTAGTAGTAGTAGTAGTAGCAGCAGCAGCAGCAGCAACAGTAGTAGTAGTAGTAGTAGTAGTAGTAGTAGTAGTAGTAGTAGTAGTAGTAGTAGTAGTATCATTTAAACACGAATATTCACTGGTTGGGTTGACAGGTTTTAAATGAATTACATTTGCTTCTGTTTTTGTTTCGTTTTTTTCTTTTCAGTTATATTTTTAGTAGTAGCGACCTAACTCTTGTCCTAATTCAAATATAATAACGAAAATACCAGCAATTGCAAGATGTGACAAACAGGTCGATATACATTATCATAAGCAAAATAAGTAAAGGAAAATGTGAACGACTATGTTGGAGGTGGCGGCAGCCTCGGAGGTGGCTGTTGCAGGTGTGGTGGTGGTGGTGGTAGTAGTAGTAGTAGTAGTAGTAGTAGTAGTAGTAGTAGTAGTAGTAGTAGTAGTAGTAAATAGATCCTTTGTCGGTTTTTACAACGAGTACTCTAGTTATTCAATCAGCTGTTTCAGCTGATCGAAGATTTGGATTGACTCGCGGCTATCGTATTATATGACATATATCCAAGAAGCTCGTAGTAGGGTCGAACCTGAAACTTCATGACAGCGAAGCAAACTTCTTGAATATTCTTCCAAAGCAATGCAGGAGATGTAAGTGTACTAATATGGCCGTCTTTAGTTTTCATAACTTTTCTATCGTAGGCATAAGGCCAGAAATTTGCGGGGCGGGGGCTGGCCGAATACATCGACCCCGGTGCTCAATTGGTACTTATTTCATCGATCCCGAAACGATGAAAGGCAAAGTTGACCTCGGTGGAATTTAAACTCAGAACGTAAAGACGTGCAAAATGCCGCTAAGCTTTTTGTCCGGAGTGCTAACGATTCTGCCAGTTAGTAGAACCACCGGAGGTCCCTCCCGAGCAATAGGTTCATAAAGACAGTTTACTGAATTCTGTGACGTAAATATTCTTACCCACTATCCCCAGGATGAGACGTCGGTCCGTCGCAGGCTTACTCTCTTTTGCCAGTTGAACAAAGTGAAAAACATAAAATGAAGTGTCTTGCTCAAGATCACAACGCATCGCTCAGTCCAGGAATCAAAACTACAATCTTATGATCATGAATGCAACAGCTTTACCACTAAATCCAGTGCCTTCACTCATCATTTTTAATAATCTTCTTATATAGCGAGGCGGTGATCTGGTAGAATCGATAGCAAGCCGGGCGAAATGCTTAGCGGCATTTCATCCGTCCTCGAGTTCTGCCCAGATCGACTTTGCTTTTAGTCATTTCGGGGTGGATAAAATAAATACCAGTTGGGCAGAGGGGGTCGATGTAATCGACTTACTCCTCCTCCGAACTTGCTAGCGTTATGCCAAAATTTGAAACCACTATCATATAAAAGGCAGCGAGCTCGCTGAATCGTTAGTAAGCCGGATGAAATGCTTAGCGGCATGTCGTCGGTCTGTACGTTCTGAGTTCAAATACCGCCGAAGTCGACTCTACCTTTCATCCTTTCAAGGTTGATAAAAGAACCAGTTGAGCACTGTGGTTGATGCAATTGACTTATGGCCTCCCCCAAAATTGTTGGTCTTGAGCTAAAATTTGAAATCAATATCTTATTTAATTGGTAGTGCGTTTCTCTTTCTCTCTCCCCACTCTCTCACCTCCCCCTCTCTCTCTCTCCAAGCGTGTGTGCGTGTTTCTGTTCTCTTGATATGCACATCAAAGGCAATTAGCTGTTTTGATGCTAATTACCCATGATAAAACATGTATTTTTTTTTCAATTAAATCCCTTTAAATCCAATTTGCCGCAAGCAATTTAGCGATAAAAATGAAAATTTATTATCCGTGAGTTTTTCCACGAGTATCCACTGCTTGATTTATAGCACGGAGACAAAGCCTTACATCTTAGAGGATGAGTACACCGAATAGATCAACCCCTGTACATAGCGAGTATTTATTTTATTAACTCCGGAACGATGGAAGTTAAAGTCGACCTGGACGTGACTCATCTCAAAACGTCATTGTATGCAACTAAATACTTCAAAGAATCACTCAACCGTGTTTTCACATCCAACGCCTCTCTGGCACTTTTAATGATGATTTATTAATTAGCGCAAATCTATGAATTTTGTGAGAGGATACACTGGGATTAGATTGGACTCAATATGTCACCGGCGAGCTGGCAGAAACGTTAGCACACTGGGCAAAATGCTTATCTGTATTTCGTCTGCCGTTACGTTCTGAGTTCAAATTCCACCGAGGTTGACTTTGCCTTTCATCCTTTCGGGGTCGATAAATTAAGTACCAATTACGCACTGGGGGTCGATGTAATCGAATTAATCTCTCTGTCTGTCCTTGTTTGTCCCCTTCTGTTTAGCCCCTTGTGGGCAATAAATAAATAAATAAATATGTCACCGGTGTTTTATTTCACCGGAAAGGCAAAACGCAAAGCTGATTAAGACCCAACTCGAAAAGGTAAAAGTAATTAATTCGATTCTATCGAAAGAAAACGAAAAATTTCAAACACTAACAACATATATGACTAAGAAAACTAATTGCCAAACAGTTATATGGTCAACAATGTGAGGGATTGATGGATGAATCATATCTTTGCCGATCCAACAATCACCATCACTTTTGATATTAACTAATAATTGTGGAGACATTTTTCCTTGGAATTCACCTCAGAAATATTGGTGGCAGATCTACAGATGATCGAATAAATAGAGGAACACGCATCTAACAGACATGTATTGTATTGTTACCTAACTCAGATTCTCGGCTTCCATAACCAAGATTGATTAAGGATTCGCGCTCTCCCTCTTGATCTTCACACACGAAGAACTGCCGCCATCATCATCATTATCAACCTCATCATCATCATCATCATCATCAACCTCATCATCATCATCATCATCATCATCATTATCATCTTCAGATGTATATTCTTTCATTTTTTTAATTGTTTCAGTCATTTGAATGCGACCATGCTGGAGCATCACCTTAAAGGGGTTGTTTTCTTTTTAGTCGAAGAAATCGACCGCAGAACTTATTCTTTGTAAGCCTAGTACTTATTCTATCGCCCCCTTTTTACCGAACCGCTAGATTACGGAGTTTTAAACATACCAACATCGGTTGTCAAGCGATGGTGGAGGACAATCACAGACACAAACACACACACTCACACATATGTATATATACATATGTATATATAAATACACACACACACACACGCGCGCGCGGCTCATATGGGGTTCAGGGCTTTTGGCTTAAAAACCTGACAGCTCTACACAGGAGAATTGCGACACAGATGGACGAAATACTGAGTAGTGACATCCAAGTACCGGCCTAGATAACAAAAGGAAGAACGGTAATATGCCAGAAGGACCCAAGTAAAGGGAATGCGGTTGGAAATTTCCGACCAAGATCTTGTTTGCCACTGTTGTGGAAACTGATGGCGGCCATTATATTGAACCGCATCTATAAGTACCCAAATGAGAACGACCTACTATCAGTGGGTCAAAAAGGGTGTAGACGAAAGGGTGTAGACGAAAGGGCAGAAGAACGAAGGATCAATTACTAATCGATAAGACTATCCTGGCTGATTGCAAGAAGAGGCACAAAAATTTGGCGATGGCATGGGTGGAGTACAGGAAAGCATATGGCATGATCCAACACTCGTAGGTTTTTGAAAGCCTTGAACTGCTTAAGGTCTTCCACAATATCCTGAAGTTAATACACAACTCAATGACAACGTTGCGAACTGAACTGACAGCATGGGGAAATAAGCTAGGGGGGGTAAATATCAAAAGAGGAATCTTTGAAGTGTACAGCCTGTCGCCTCTCCTATTTCTTGTCTGTATACTGCCACTAACAAGCGTTTTAAGAAAGATGCGTGTGGGGGTACATACTAGGTAGGGTGAAAGTAAACAACCTGTGGTATGGATGACCTGAAGCTATTTGCTAAGACTGGGAAAGAAATTGAGAGTTTGACAGCAACTGTGCAGATGATTAGCAAAAATATTGGCATGGAATTTTTGATAGAGAAATGTGGTATAATGATTCTCAAAGGGAGGAAAATCAGTAAAAGCCAGGGTATCAAGCTGGAAAGTGGTGAAACTATAAAGGAAGTCGGAGAGGAAGGATATAAGTACTTGAGTATCATTGAAAGAGATAAGATGAATGAACAAAAGATGAAAGAAATGTACAGGAAAGAGTATTTAAGGAGAACTCGGCTTGTGCTTCAATCGAAGTTAAATGGCTGCTATAACATTAGAGCAATTAACACGTGGGCGGTTGCTTTGATGAGATATGGGGCAGGAATAGTATCTTGGAAGAAGCATGAGTTACAAGAGATAGACAGGAGAACGCGTAAATTAATGACAATGGACAAAGAACTACATCCCAAGAGTGACGTGTCAAGGTTGTATGTAGAGAAGAAAGGAGGACGGGGATTGGTGTGTTGTGAAGGTTGTGTAAGAGAAGAGAATAACCTGGCTTGGTATGACAAGGGGATTAAAGAAGTAATGATTGAAGCAGTGAAAATGCAGGGGACCTTTAAAGAGAACGAAGCTGTAGATCCAACACAATTTAAGAAAGACCAGAGAGAACAGATGAAGAAACTTTGGCAGGACAAGAAAATGCACGGCCAGTTCTTAAATAATAAAGATGAAATTGATTGGAATAGTGCCTGGCAGAAACGAAACTTAAAAGGGCCCACTGAGGCATTAGTGTGCAGCGCTCAAGAACAAGCTCAGAACAAACTACTCCAAATATCACATTGATAAAAGCACTGACTCGCCACAGTGTAGGATGTGCTCTGAGAAGAAGTATAAGCAATATTGCTAGTGAGTGCTGTAAGCTCGCACAATGCCAATATAAAGGGAAACGCGACAATGTGGCCAGATATGTCCACTGGCTGTTGTGCGGTAAAGCAAACCTCGAGAGAGCCGAACAATGGTATGAACACAAGCCAGAGGGATTAATGGAAAACGAACATTACAAAATACTATGGGATTTTAAAATGCAGTGCGACCAAGTCATAGAGGCGAGACGACCAGATATCGTGCTCATCCATAACGATGGAAAAGAAGTAAAGATAATAGATGTTGCAATACCAGGCGATTCGAGGGTGAAATGTAAGGAAACAGAAAAGATTGAGAAATACCAGCCACTGCAGGACGAGACAGGAAAGTTATGGGGCATAAGGAAAGTTATGGGGCATAAGGAAAGTTATGGGGCATAAGGAAAGTAATGATAATACCGGTGGTAATTGGAGCATTAGGAGCAGTTTTGCAAGGACTTTGAAAAACATATTAAGAATATTAGAGCTGCTGTCAGGTTCGAGATGATCCAGAAGACAGCATTGTATGGTACAGCTCGCATTCTGAGGATCGTATTGTCTCTTTGAGTCACAGGAGGAAGCACTACTTGAAACCTTTAGTGATTCGTTATTGCCTGCTTTCAAGTAAAGAATAACTGGTAATTAAGAACTATCCGAGAGTTTTTCAGAATAACAATAACTAATAATAATAATGAAGAGCGTAGACGTGATACTAGTAGTAATCGGCGCGCTTGGAAGTATAAGCACTCATCTACTAACATGGCTGAAAAAGATTAGTACAAATGTAAAGAAAGAACACCTTCAAAAGTCCTCATTGCTTGAAACTGCTAGAATTTTCCGCAGGATTCTTGAAACATGATCAGTAAGCAAATGCTATCTTAGTCTGTTGACTGTGA
The DNA here is from genome assembly GCF_001194135.2 of Octopus bimaculoides. NCBI lineage: Eukaryota > Metazoa > Mollusca > Cephalopoda > Octopoda > Octopodidae > Octopus > Octopus bimaculoides. Next base: position 73,296,337 of record NC_068981.1, on the reverse strand, counting down.
CAGCTGACACTTTCCATCATACCCAGCAAAATAAGCTAAGAGTTTTCATCAAATAATAATTCTAATAATAATAATAATAATAATAATAATAATAATAATAGTAATTTATTTGCTACAAGGACATGATGAGTAGGAAATCACGAGCACATTTTATAGTTGTGTGGAGGTTTACACAAGATAAGGAAAGAATGGTGAAATGAGGTCAAAGTGAAGACTGATACTTGATAAATACTTCAATCGCATCCAGCGCGAAGTTCAACGCTGTTATGATATAGCTTTTAAAGAGATGGGATCAACGGAGCAGGCATACTCTACATATGTTCAACTTAAACATTGTATGGTGTCCCAACAATTTAATGGTTTATAAATGTCACCACTAACTTTATATTTGAAAATTGGTTATTGGATAAAAAGAGAGGAACAACAAACTAGATCCATTGCGATAACCTAGTTTGATGTCATTTGGAACTCAGCTCGACATTTGTGTCAGAGACTCATTACTGAATATTACAGCGCTTGGAGAGGATGCATTAAATTTGCAATGAATGCTATCTCCGATATTAAAGCCCCAATTATCAGCTTTTGTAAATAACTGGTTATTCTTTTGATCGCCATTAATGAAGAAGCTTTTTATTCAATATTTTAGTAGTATCCGTCTCAAACTTGAATTCACCATGCAGTGATTTAGTGCGATCAATACGGTTGCATAATACAATATCAACAATACCAGAGAAAATCGGAAGAAAAACAATAACGGAAAAGGTAAATGTAATCTTATTAGCTTTTGTTATGAAAGAGACCAAAGTTATGAAGTACATTTTTCTTGGAGTTATGAACTTATAATGATTTATGCGACTGATGGAAAATAGCAAAAGAAAATCTTTTTATTAGCTATATGGCACGATATATGATGGCACTTGCAACAAAAATGTGCAAAAAGGGTATTTAATATCCGGATTACAAATATGACTTTAAGAGCTCTCTGCATAAATAAATCAATGGCTTATAACGTGTGTGTTGCACAAGTACTCATATCAACATTCGGGGGACGCGATTAGATGCAAGATGAGATATGGGCCATAGATGCTAAAAGCCAAAGATCATTAACCCCACCAGAAATTTCTACATAAATAATTGTATAAACAGCCTGAAACTAAAATTTGATTTCGAAACATCCAATATTTACATACTTGTATTTATAGCATTATGTGATGCGCTTCGATATCCAATGTTCCAAAAAAAAAAAAGAATTATCTCTCGAACGTTTATAAAAATACGCATGACGGAAACAACACACAATTCTCGCTGATAAAAATAAAGTTTCTAAAATAGATAGAGAAATGTTAAGGATTGTTTTGTTCCAATAGTAGAACGCCTGACTGATCTAAAGAAGATGGCGATTTCGAGTCCCACGGGCAACCTTCGGCTTTTACTATCCAAAGGGATTTTCAGCCCAATATTTACATATTATTATTTATAACTTTATGTGATGTTCTACGAGAATCATCTTATATGGGAATTCTTTGATTGACGACTTGAGTTTCATGCTACTGCGATCTTCAGATCAGAACTATTGTGCATTCAGTTCACACCACTTTATACACATTGAAGCAAATACCTATTATTCAAATTGATGTTTTAATATTATTTTGTTATATTACTTTGCGCTGCTTCTTTTTGTGGAACATTGTCTTTGTCTCAAATATCTTTTTCTTTCTTTCTTTCTTTCTTTCTTTCTTTCTTTCTTTCTTTCTTTCTTTCTTTTTTTTGTTCGTTATCTTCTAGCTTGTTTCGCTGTTTTATATTTTAGGGATGTTATACTATTCATCGTGCCATTTGCGAAATTGCTTTTATGTTCTATTTTTATTAGACTATTTCTCTGTTACGTAACAGCATTGACTATTGGGGTCGACTAAAAAAACTCAATCTCTACTCTCTCCAACGAACGTAGCGGCAGCGCTACAACATTTGTGTGATGTGGAAAATATTCCATCAATATTGCACAAATAATGTTGGCATCAATTTTAAAATCCACCCAAGACTTCTCCCCCTGCTATCCACCCACTACAAAAATCGAACTCAGGACACAGAACATTGCGTCACAACTACTTTACCTCAACCGGTCCAGCTTTCTTTAATACCATACCAAAATATGTCAAAACGGAAACGGATCCCATAACAGTCAAATGTTCACTGGGCAAATTTCTTCAAAACACCCCGGGCCAGCCTCCTACACCCGGATATGTCTCCAACAATAACAACTCTTTGTTAGAGTGGGCTATGGTGCCCCATATATGATTTAAAAACTTCACCCGGTGGTGACATGGCCTGGGCCTATACTGGCCGAAACCTATCCAAGTTATGAAAGTTATTATGTGTGTGTGTGTGAAAACACGTTCATTCATACACACGAATTTATGTGTACATATATGTGTGTGCGTGTGTGTGTGTGTGTGCACATGCTCTTGTTACAGAATGTTTTGAGAGTATATAAATTCACATATCCACATATGCCTGATTATGCGTTCACACCGAAGCATACATTCATGAGAAGACATGCGCATGTTTGTGCATATATATATGTGTGTGTGTGTGTGTGTGTGTGTGTGTATCCAAAAACGAAATATACATACATATATATATATAT